>NC_041395.2:41749707-41907207 GCF_900747795.2 Erpetoichthys calabaricus
AAAAATCTAGTTAGTACAGTCTAATAATCCACCTGCACAGTATGGTTAACTAAGCATACAAATATTGCGAAATTTCTTTAAAATTGTGATGAACCAACTTTCAACATAGATTCACTCTCCTTTAAAAAGCTAGAAAAACTGAATCAGTGATTTGAGGATTGTAAACATCACCTAAACATAAAATTACTGGAGTAAATCTTTAGGTTTTGTTCATTTGAAAATGTTTTACTCATTACTGTACCTTGTGATGTTCCTAGTACAAGCACAACAGCACCTGCTTGAATCAAAGCAGCAAGCAGCAGCAGTAGACTGTCATCTGTAATATAAAGAAAACCTCAGGTTCTTTAGGTTGATGTAACAAATGAAATTTCAAAAAGTAAAAAATACATTTTACATATTGCACATCTATTGCCAAAAACATGATACGCTGCATTTCCTGACTTTTTAGTATTGTTAAAGTCTACTGTTATTTAGTTTTACAATTTAACCAATGGGGGATTTTAGAAGACAGAGAATAAAGAAAAAAAACAAAAAACAACAGAACCCTGACATTCTGTACTCTGCTTTGAACAGCACATATATAAAAAAATTTAAGCAACATATACATTAAATGTTTAGAAATTATTTGCTGCTTATATGACGAATTATTATTATAAAGAAACCATGACCCTTACACCTTTTATTGAATTGTGTTATTAATACAACAGTGTTAATGTTTATGTTTAAGTTTTTTTTTTATGTTAGTGTTTATGTTTAAGACCTAAATTAGGCCAGCATTTTTCTTCCCATATTACATGAGCTCTTTTACACTAAAGTAGCCTTCTTTATCCATAAAGTTGACTGATCACATTCACTCTTAATTTATCATTGCTTAAAAGGTTAGATTATTATAGCATTATTGCCCCATTTTAATAAGGCACTAAGTGTTCCACTCTTTTCCAGTTTCTTCACTGAAATGGGGAAAAAAACCTAATTTTCTTTCATAACTGAACTTATGCAAAAATGACCAAATGAACTAAGATAATTGGTTGTTTTTGAAAGCCTTTTGATTTCATTTCAAACAATAAAAGAAATATTCATAGAGACACATCTGAGCTCTTGAATTTTGACAAAACATCTTTCGGCAGAATACATAAACCAAATTGAACAATCCAGGTGTGTTTAAGATTTAGTTTGTTTCTAAACATGAGTTACAATAAAGGCCATGCACAAACACTGATAGGTGGAGGAGTACACATAGTATGGTTCACAGCATCTCCATGCTACTCCATAATGTGTGACTGATTACACACACACATCATCATTACACAGATTAAGATAAGCCACAGAAAAAGCACAAGTATTGATAAAATTAATTATTTTTAACTAAACAAAAGCACAAATCCAAACGTCAGGTAAAGGTCATATACAAAAAGAGAAATTCTGGCAAAATCCAAAATGGTAAAAACTCAAAAGTAGAAGCCAAAAAACAGACAAATGATGACAAACAGAAATCAGCAACAGCTACAAATACAACAGGCATAACTCAATGAGACTAAAATAAAGAAGGCAGTCAGTAAGCTCTAAAAAAGAAAGGATAACTCAAACTGTTGAACAACTGGAGCGCTAAATGGGCATTTGTAGGTATGAAACACAAAGCTCAAGCAAAAGCACCATTACATTTCCCTGATTAATGTTCCCAGCTACTCCATCACATGATTGCAGAGCATTAAATGTTGTTTAGCAAAAGACATGAATGAAAGGAGTCAGGAGTTATAGGCAGAAATAAGGACTACTGGTGGAGCTCCACACCCTAACCCCCCCCATGCCTGACAGGTTCTATTGGAAGTATAATGTTTACCGTTTATCTTCCACCAGATGATTCCAAGTATTATGAGGCACTCACGGACAAACTGCAATAAAGTATTCTGTACTTTCAGCTTCTCACCTCCTAAAACATTGAAAAATTAAATTATTTGATCTTGAAAAATTAATTTACTTGATTATTTTAGTAAGGGCGAAGACGTCAGAAATAGAAATAACATATTTCAATAGAAATATGCCACACATAATTAAAATCAGTAAAATTAGTAATCATGTAGCATGGGAAAGGTGCTATATAAATATTATAATAATATTGTAATATTATTATTATAAAGGTAATAAATCCCATTAGATCTGGTTATTTTGACTTATTGCAAACACATAAAATCAGATTACAGGAGGAAGGTTATGATATATATTCTTATTTTATGTTTTGTATTTGTTATTAAAAGTGGGTAAATCATAAAGACCCAAAAATAATATTAGATTATACAATTATTACAACTCATTCAAATCAACATTCTGTATCTCTTTGATTACCTATGATTCACTATTTTCTGCAGTTTTAATAGCCTGTTGTTGTGCAGATCTTCAAATGTATCATTGTTGTATATTCTGGGACTAATAAAAATTATATTTCTTAGATTTCTATAAATGCCTAATTATATCAGTAGTCTAAAACACATGGAATTCTATTTTTAATTAAATATATTAATATATTATCATAAGCATCAGTAGTGAGTTCACCACTAACAAACAGAAAGAAATGTTTTTGCACACCTTCTTTCCTTGTATATGTGATAAACTCACGATGAGACTTAAATGATCAACCTGCTCTGACACGGATATTAAAATAAATATCTGGCTATTAATTATCATGGAATAAAGTAATAAAAGTGCCATCCATCCATCGTCTCCCGCTTATCCGAGGTCGGGTCGCGGGGGCAGCAGCTTGAGCAGAGATGCCCAGACTTCCCTCTCCCCGGCCACTTCTTCTAGCTCTTCCGGGAGAATCCCAAGGCAAGGCCCCTGGTAGGGCCACCCAAGGCAAACTGGTCCTAGGTGAGGGATGAGACAAAGAGTGGTTAAACAAACCTCCTATGATGAAAAACAATTTTGAATGGCGTTTTCCCTTGCCCGGATGCGGGTTACCGGGGCCCCACTCTGGAGCCAGGCCTGGAGGTGGGGCTCGATGGCGAGCGCCTGGTGGCCGGGCCTGCACCCATGGGGCTCGGCCGGGCACAGCCCGAAGAGGCAATGTGGGTCCCCGTTCCCATGGCCTCACCACCTACGGGAGGGGCCAAGGAGGTCGAGTGCAGTGTGAGTTGGGTGGTGGCCAAAGGCGGGGACCTTGGTGGTCCGATCCTCGGCTACAGAAGCTGGCTCTTGGGACGTGGAATGTCACCTCTCTGAAGGGGAAGGAGCCTGAGCTAGTGCGCGAAGTTGAGAGGTTCCGGCTAGATATATATAGTCGGACTCACCTCGACGCACAGCTTGGACTCTGGAACCAATCTCCTTGAGAGGGGCTGGACTCTGTACCACTCTGGAGTTGCCCCCGGTGAGAGGCGCCGAGCGGGTGTGGGTATACTTATTGCCCCCCGACTTGGAGCCTGTACATTGGGGTTTATCCCGGTGGACGAGAGGGTAGCCTCCCTCCGGATTCGGGTGGGGGGACAGGTCCTAACTGTTGTTTGTGCGTATGCACCGAACAGCAGTTCGGAGTACCCACCCTTTTTGGAGTCCCTGGAGGGGGTGCTAGAGGGCATACCTTCTGGGGACTCCCTCGTTCTGCTGGGAGACTTCAATGCTCACGTGGGCAATGACAGTGAGACCTAGAAGGGCGTGATTGGGAGGAATGGCCCCCCCGATCTGAACCCAAGCGGTGTTTTGTTATTGGACTTCTGTGCTCATCACGGATTGTCCATAACGAACACCATTTTCAAGCATAGGGGTGTTCATATGTGCACTTGGCACCAGGACACCCTAGGCCTCAGTTCGATGATCGACTTTGTGGTCGTGCCGTCGGACTTGCGGCCACATGTCTTGGACACTCGGGTGAAGAGAGGGGCAGAGCTGTCAACTGATCACCACCTGGTGGTGAGTTGGCTTCGATGGTGGGGGAGGATGCCAGTCAGGCGTGGTAGGCCCAAACGTGTTGTGAGGGTCTGCTGGGAACGTCTGGCAGAGCCCCCCTGTCAGAAGTAGCTTCAACTCCCACCTCCGGCAGAACTTCGACCACATCCCGAGGGAGGTGGGGGACATTGAGTCCGAATGGGCCATGTTCCGTGCCTCTATTGTTGAGGCAGCTGACCGGAGCTGTGGCCGTAAGGTGGTCGGTGCCTGTCGTGGCGGCAATCCCCGTACCCGTTGGTGGACACCGGCGGTGAAGGATGCCGTCAAGCTGAAGAAGGTGTCCTACAGGACCCTTTTGTCCTGTGGGACCCTGGAGGCAGCTGATAGGTACCGGCAGGCCAAGCGGAATGCGGCTTTGGTGGGTGCTGAGGCAAAAACTCTGGCTTGGGAAGAGTTTGGGGAGGCTATGGAGAACGACTTTCGGACGGTTTCGAGGAGATTCTGGTCCACCATCCGGCGTCTCAGGAAGGGGAAGCAGTGCAGTGTCAACACTGTATATGGTGGGGATGGTGTGCTGCTGACTTCGACTCGGGACGTTGTGGGTCGGTGGGGGGAGTACTTCAAAGACCTCCTCAATCCCATTATCATGCCTTCCAATGAGGAAGCAGAGCCTGGGTACTCAGAGGTGGGCTCCCCCATCTCTGGGACTGAGGTCACCGAGGTGGTCAAAAAACTCCTTGGTGGCAGGGCCCCGGGTGTGGATGAGTTCCTCAAGGCTCTGGATGTTGTAGGACTGTCTTGGTTGACAAGCCTCTGCAACATCGCATGGACATCAGGGACAGTGCTTTTGGATTGGCAGATCGGGGTGGTGGTCCCCCTCTTTAAGAAGGGGGATCGGAGGGTGTGTTCCAACTACAGAGGGATCACACTCCTCAGCCTCCCTGGAAAAGTCTATTCAGGGGTCCTGGAGAGGAGGGTCCGTCGGATAGTCGAGCCTCGGATTCAGGATGAACAGTGTGGTTTTCGTCCTGGTCGCGGAACAGTGGACCAGCTCTATACCCTTAGCAGGGTCCTGGAGGGTGCATGGGAGTTTGCCCAACCAGTCTACATGTGTTTTGTGGACTTGGAAAAGGCATTCGACCATGTCCCTCGGGGAATCGTGTGGGGGGTACTCCGAGAGTATGGGGTACCGGCCCCCCTGATAAGGGCTGTTCGGTCCCTGTAGGATCGGTGCCAGAGCTTGGTCCGCATTGCCGGCAGTAAGTCAAACCCATTTCCAGTGAGAGTTGGACTCCGCCAGGGCTACCCTTTGTCACCGATTCTGTTCATAACTTTTATGGACAGAATTTCTAGGCGCAGCCAGGACGTTGAGGGGGTCCGGTTTGGTGGGCTCAGGATTGGGTCACTGCTTTTTGCAGATGATGTTGTCCTGTTTGCTTCATCAGGCCGTGATCTTCAGCTCTCTCTGGATTGGTTCGCAGCCAAGTGTGAAGCGGCTGGGATGAGAATCAGCACCTCCAAATCCGAGACCATGGTCCTCAGCCGGAAAAGGGTGGAGTGCCCTCTCAGGGTTGGTAGCGAGATCCTGCCCCAAGTGGAGGAGTTCAAGTATCTCGGGGTCTTGTTCACGAGTGAGGGAAGAATGGAGCGTGAGATCGACAGGCGGATTGGTGCGGCATCCGCAGTAATGCGGGCTCTGCATCGGTCTGTCGTGGTGAAAAAGGAGCTGAGCCGCAAGGCGAAGCTCTCAATTTACCAGTCGATCTATGTTCCTACCCTCACCTATGGTCATGAACTATGGGTAGTGACCGAAAGAACGAGATCGCGAATACAAGCATCTGAAATGAGTTTCCTCCGCAGGGTGTCTGGGCTTTCCCTTAAAGATAGGGTGAGAAGCTCAGTCATCTGGGAGGGGCTCAGAGTAGAGCCGCCGCTCCTCCCCATCGAGAGGAGTCAGATGAGGTGGCTTGGGCATCTGATCAGGATGCCTCCTGGACGCCTCCCTGGTGAGGTGTTCCGGGCACGTCTAACCGGGAGGAGGCCCCGGGGAAGACCCAGGACACGCTGGAGGGACTATGTCTCTCGACTGGCCTGGGAACGCCTTGGGATTCTCCCGGTAATAAAAGTGAATTGTTAAAAACGCATCCATTATAACTAAATTCCCTAGTCTAGTTACCAAGAAGCCAAGCAGCAACAATTTAAAATCCTGTAAATTATTCATGAGGGACTGATAAATAGATATATTTTTTCCTAAGATATAGGGTTTTTCAAATATGAGCTACCTGACACTGAAAAGCTTATCTTACTTACAAATCATTTAGGATTTCTTTATTTCTATCTGTAGGTATGAGAGGATTTGATTTCTTCACAGCTGAAACATGGGAAAACCATGAATTGAAAGTATTCACTATTTTCATTTGTGTGGTATAGACACACACCATCATAGCTTACGCATCTCTTGCATACATTTATAAGCTTTTAGGGGAAGAATCTGCAAAAATGTTAGGACGTTTTTCTTCACACAAAGAACCATAGAGACATGGAATAAATTACCAAACAGTGTGGTGGAGAGTAGGACTTTATGGAGCTTCAAATCTTGACTTGACATTATCGTGGACAATCTAGATGAACAGGATGGATGGGCTGGTTGGGCTAAATGGCCTGTTCTCATCACAAATATTTCTGATATTCTCATATTTTCTGATATTTTTCAGAAAGCTTTTGATATTCTATGAGATCATGAGATTCTAGGTGATCAAACTAAAAGAAATGGGAATTCAGGAAACTGTGTTTATATAGGTACAAAATTGGCCTAAATACTGTGAAGAAAATGTTATGGTACGTAAGAATAACAGGAACCTGTCTAAAATTCAATGATGTTAAAAGTTGTGCTCTTCGGGATCAGTTCTGAGGGCACTACTTTTTTAATATCTATAAGCAATTTGGATAACAATGTAAATAACAAGCTGGTTAAATTTGTTAATTGTTCTAAACTAGGTGAAAGGGTAGATAATGTAGAATGAGCTCAATTGTTACAGAGGAACATAAACAACATACACACTTGGAAAAATCTGTGGAATAAGAAATTTAATATAAATCAATATAAGGCATTTCAAGCAGTCAATAAAAATGTGATTTGAACACATAAATTAAGGTTTGAATCTTGAAAGTGCATCTTATGAGTAGGACCTAAGAGTCATAGTAGACTCTCAATTTTCTACATCTAGACAGTGTACAGAAGTGTTCGGCTAAATGGATGTTAGGTTATATGGAATGTTGTGTAGAGTGCAAGTAAAGGGAGGTATTCTTTAAGCTGTAAAACACAGTGATGAGGCGTCATCTTGAGTACTTACTGTCTACAGTGTTTATCTTTATATTACAAAAACACATTGTATTGCTAGAAAAAGTCCTGAAAAGTACAACTACACTGATTTCAGCACTAAGAGGTATGAACTACATATACAGAATAAGGAAAGATTAAAGGAATGAAAACTTTTTAGTTTAGGCAAATGGAGGTTAAGAAGTAGCAAGACTGAAATGTTTAAAATGGTGAAGGAAATTAGTACAGTCGATTTCAGCTGATATTTAAAATAAATTGTTCAGCAAGATCACAGGGACACAGTTGGAAACCTGCTAAGAGGAAATTTGCCTTATATGCTATGAAGATTTTTTTCCTTCACACAGAAAACCAGAAACACATGGAATAAATTACCAAGTAGTATGATAGAGAGAGATGGATTTTCAACTCAAGACTCGGTGATATTTTGGAGAAATTAAGTGAACAGGGCTGGCAAGCTTTTAGGGCAAAATCGCTTCTTCTCCTCAAAATTACTCTACTGTTCACACTTCCTGTTCTCTAACTCATAAGAATACAGATTAGAACTGTTATTGTCATTGTTAAATAACCAACAAAATTGTTTTTTTTACTGTGAAATAAATAGGAATCTTTATATTAACACATATATTAGCATTAATACTGTTAACTTAAAAATGTACCTTGAATTTTTTGTGTAAGAATTAAGAATATATTAATTTCAGAAGCAGCCACAACAAGTAGAATTTCACAGAGACCTACAAACATAAAATTATATAAATCATATTAAATAAACAGCATAAATATAATTTCAGAAAAATAATGTTATACCTTAACTTAAAGTGTGTAAAGAAAGGTGTATAACCAGCAAACAAAGAAGAACAAATGTAATGAAACACTTCAACACTTCACCTATAGATGAGCGACACTGGCTGATTTAAAAGTTAAATAATAGTTGTATGTGCACAGTACAGAGAGTATGACTTATTGACACTACATGGGTGTACACACTAGTTTTAAGAGTACTGTACTTTATTAATTACATGTGCTATATCTCAGATTTATTTCTATTGTATGAATATTTCAAGCTTTCAATGAAACATAAAGCTAAAATATTTTATTAATTGCTGGTAATAAATACACTGCAAACTAGAAAATGTCACCTTAAATTCTAATATGCTTATACAGAAATCACAGATTTAACCACATAAACAATATCTTACCTTTACACTGTAGGTAAAAAACGATGATAGCAAGAGAATCTTGAGTAAACAGTTCAAAAAACATACTTTTAATTTGTGCATAACCTGTTTGAGAAATAAAAATCAATCAAAAAATATAAAATGCAACATCAGAAAAAGTAAGCTCTGTGCTGATTTTATTTTTACCTTTTTTGCACATAATTATGTAGCAAAGTACAAGAATCATACAGATTAATGCCACCAAATGTGCAAGATGCTGAGGTCTTCCCCCTGTTGATACAATTAAGAACATTAACAGAATGAGAAAGTTCTCTCAAAAAATAAAAAAAGACTCATAGAAGCATTTTACACTGAGATTCCACACTAAATCACACTAAGCCTTTTTTTTTTACCTTTTTAGGTAGAAGTTGGCAGATAAAACAATTTTGTATCACAACTTATTATTTCATCCATCCATCCATCCATTTTCCAACCCGCTGAATCCAAACACAGGGTCACGGGGGTCTGCTGGAGCCAATCCCAGCCAACACAGGGCACAAGGCAGGAAACAATCCTGGGCAGGGTGCCAACCCACCGCAGACTTATTATTTCAGTATGTTTAAAATAAAAATTACTCTGATCATCCCTATATATATTGTACTTAATGGAAAAGTTTAAGAGCAGCAGAAAAGTACATCTGACGTCACTAATATGTAATGACACTACAATTGTAGGTTGAATGGAAAGTAAGCTACTTGGCCAATGAATGAACGGAGGGGCGGATCTTCAATTAAAAAATGAATGTGACTTCCGCTTTCTGTTTATGATGCAAGATGACTTTGCCATGAGTATCTATTTAACTATATTTTAGCAAGAAATGTCTGTGTTTTGCATGTTTTGAGCATATGACTAGATAACTGACATGTGGATTATGGAACACAAGTGACATGACTTTTTATTTTTCCACAAGAACATTTGTTACATTGTTCGTCATTGTACAGCATTGGTCACCACTGGTTTCTATTTAATAATAAACTTTTTTGTATCTCCATTCTGCCTAAAAACATGAGATTAAAATTGTTCTCGGCCATCACTACAAACTACATGGCTAAGTATCATAAAAATATCATTTTTGATCAAATACTCCTTTATAAACTAAGATAAAAAAAACTAAATTAGCCCCATGCAACATATATAAATACCTGCTACACTCCAGTACATATTTAGTAAAACCAATTTCATAATTTACAGATGAACAGTAAAATACAGAAACAACACAAATATGTCATATCAAAACAAAATTTGGTTGGAACAAAAAAAATTCTGATGGCACATCAATAATTGGGTTGTATCGGGGTGGGCTGCTGTGATTTTCAGACACTGATTCACAGAACCTGCTGCAACTGCCATGTCTACCTGTCTTTCCACATGAGAAAACTCAGCTCCTAGTGGGCCAATTTTGTAAAAATGTGCCACACTTATTTTTCAAGGAAATTTGTCTAGAAAGATCAAATTTTGTTGAGCTAGCTCATATAGACCACTTTCAATACAATTTCAAAATCTCCCATTGAAAGCATTGGTGAATTTGCAAATTACTTCTGTGACAGCCAGGTCTCCAGTACAAGTTAATCAAAAGCTTGTTTATGCAAGCCCTTCCATTGGTATACCACCTCACTCCTCCTGCTGCTTGAGGTAAGTTAGTTTATAAAAACAAAGCAAATGTCCCTTATCTAGAAACAAATGTGAAAGGAAAGGAATTATTTAAGCACCCATCAGTAAGTATAGACTGAATATATACTGTATGTATTCAGTATCTAAGGTACAATTAAAACAACTTCCCATCTGCATTATCCACATGATCATAGTAATTATTTATTTCTCTGACAGTTTAATTTATCACAAAAGCTCCAGACCTGCTCTCCATCATGGTCTGTAACAGCAAATAAATTCTCTGTCAAAGTCACAAAGTAAATCAAACACTTCTTTGTGTACTTCTTTGAAAATTGTTACATTAAAGAAATCTAAAGCTATTAAGCCACCATAAGCCTAACTTCACTACGTTTTTTAACTACATCACAATGCATGGTGCTATTAAAAAGTATGCATTCTATTAAAAAATTCAAATGCATTCTGTTATGACTCACTGTTACAAAACTACTTAAAAACCTAAAATGACTTTTGATGAAGTAACTAAAAAAATTAAAATGACACAACAAATCAGTTAACCAAGTCCTCAAATTCACTTGAATGTTACACCATGCACAGAAGTTCTAACAAATATTAATTACCTTTTTCTTTCATGATTAATAAAGTTTGCAGATACCTATCTATCTAAAGTCTTTGATTTTTTTCTGTTTTTACAGAAGAGTATTACCTCAACCCTTTGTTTTATATAGGTGCTTTAACAGCAAACTGTATTACAGGACTGGAAAAAAGAGAAACATGTGAAAGACCCTTTAACCGTCTAGGCATCCATTAAGAACATTCAATAATATCCTGATTGCACAGTAGAGTCAGCTGGCATTGGGAATTCCACTGACAATTAGTAATAGTACTGCTGGTTAAGTACGGTCACACTCCGGTTGCAAGAAAACTGCCTATGCCACCCAAACCACACTTGAAAACAAGTCCAGTCTGTTTGATATCAAGAAAACTGTTTTAGCACAGAATTCTAATACCTCCCTTTTAAGTCCAAATGGAGGTTTGGTGAAGAACAGGGTTCAAACCAAACTAAGGCCAACACAAGTTATTTATGCTCATAAAAAGTAGGAAGTAGCATATATTAAAGGATGTCAGTATTTTTCCAGCAGCATCATTTGTTACTATTGTGTAACAAATTTTGTTGCTAACTGTTGTGGCCTATTGTGAAAGACTAAGAAACAACAAATACTAGAGGAAAAAAAAATCTGAAAAAATAATCCAGGTGCAGTAACCTCTATGTGAAACATAATAAAGATGTGACAGAGTGCTTTGACATGTTGCATTGCTGGTATTATAGTCTAGTTGCTAAGTAGCAGGATAGTAACATCAGTTCATCACACTATATTTTGTGCAGACCTCCTCCTCCAACTTGAAACACATATTTAGGTTGTTTTGCACAAATGTGTCAGGCAAATAAATACAAAATAATGGCAATATGGAAAATAGAATTAAGTTTTAACTGTTTATAGCTAGAAGTGTCATTTATGACTACTGAGCTGGAGGCAGTTACTGTTCCTGAATAACAGTATTCCATGCACATTAATTGTTCAGTCATAATGTTCTGTACAGGCAGCATATTTTCTGCACACAGCATTGCAAGCATTCAAGATGAATATGGAACTCTTCTTTATAAATAACTAACATCTGAAATAAAATAATTCTACAAAAAATTATATGGAAATAATATGGATTAATTTCACATAATCCAGAAAATAGAAAAAAGATGAATGAAAATTAGAACACTTACTAGAAATAACGATACTGGATACAGCTCTTTCTTTACTACCACTAAGTTGTACAATACACAAAATTTTCTGATCATATTGGTCTCTTATTGAAAGATAACTTGTTATAGTGATTCGGCCATCATGCTCCACTTCTTCAAAGAGCTCTGAATACTCTGTTACTGCAGAGCCATCCTCATGTGTCCACTTCAGCTGTGGTTTGGGATACCAGCCTCTTGATATGCACTTCAGTTTAACATTCCCAGGCTCTTTATCTACAGTCATTACAGGTTTGCCGCCTTGAGCTACAAGAAGAATCGGGTTACTGTTAATCAGCTCATTTATGGTACCTACTCTGCATTCTGACAACACTGTGTACTCACCTGTGACACTAAGGTCTAGGCTTGCTTGTATCTCTCTGCCATGTGCTTTAACAGAGCAGGTGTATCTGCCTTCATCAGTGACTTTGACATTTTTCAATGAAAGAGATAGATCTCCTGTTCTTTTATCCTCAGAATTCAGTTGAGTTCTCTCCTTGTACTGTTCGTGATGCTCCTCTAGTGCCACTCTTCTATTTGTATATAGAAACACTGGAGAAGTAAGTCCTTTTTTTTCCCATTTCACCTCTGAATCTAAAACACTTACTGCAGGATCGAGATGGCAAGGTAGTATGACATTTTTGTTTATCTCGGAAAGACACGTGCTTTCAGATGTTTTCAACTTCACTGCAATAAAGAGGAAAGATTCCTAGTAGACCACAGGTAAAGTAAATGCTTAAATAAAGAGAAAATGAATGAAAAAGGGCAATAATACATGTAGCATATATGTTTATGCAGAACTGTTCAAACACCTTCTTTGCCTGATATATCTTAATTATCCACTGTACATCTTGATTCTCCTCTCAGTCTGAGAGCTGCTTAAACCTGGCATCATCTCTTGGCTGTGAAACATAGTTTACTCTCAGATGAAAAAGAAGCTGAAACCTTAACACCTGATCCAATTACCATTCCACTCTGTTGCTTTATATGTCACTGCCATAGTCTTGAACAATAATCTGTCGAGTTTTACTTGTGTATTTTTAAAATGGGTAACCCTATTTCACCTCATTATACTTTATATCATGCAGATATTAACAGAATGCCTTAAATCTCATACTCTTATTAAAGTGTCGGAATTGACTACAGGCAATTAGACATAGCAGCGGAACAGGCAGAAAAGGAAGTTACACTTTTGTTAAGCATTATTCAAATAAATAGTGCCATAAACCAAAACCAAAATAATGTGTGAACACCACCCAACCTGATACTATTAGTTGTTCAGTTTTCTCTAGCAGTGGTGAGCTTGTATAACTTAGGACCATTCTTGATTCATCATCCAAAGTTCATAAAACTAAAGTAATATTTCTGAAATTAACTGCTTTTCTCACACTTCTGACATCATAAATGGGAGCCAACAGCACATCATGCTTGTATAACCTAGATGTGCATTGTGGTCCAGAGTAGGCCATATAACATAATTCTCGGTTAATTCTTAACCAAACACCACAGCATTTGTGGACAGAGTACATTCTCTGTAGCCATATAACATGGCAAGATGCTTTCACATAAAAAAGCATCTTTGTAAAATAAAAAATCTTAAAACATTGTTGTAAAGATCCAATTTTGAAACATTGTAACAAAGGTTCTGCTCATTTCTCCAACACCAGGGAACAGAGGTATAATTAAAATTTTATAAGAATGGTGTTCCTAAACGATTTATTCTTTCTTGGACAAGAATGTCTAATTATTTACTGAATATAACTCACTGACACTCTACACTCTAAATAAATGTATACTTAAACCTAATACTTTTGTGTGTGTCTGTTATGTTTAGTCACATAACAACATAAGTCACAGGTTTAACAACAAGAGTTCTACACTTAAATAAACTGAGTATCTGACATGCTTTTCTGTAAGATCCTGCTTAATTTCCTTCATGAAGATTTAATTTCTGAAGTTCAAAAATTTCTCAATTGTGCTTAATTGTCTACAACAAGTACTTTTGTTTCAACAATAAGATTGATGAAAATAAGTTGGAAAAAATTCTCCAGTTAAGATAAAAAGTGTTATAAAAACCACAAAGGAACTGTTACCTGAGACATGAAACGTGGAGACAAACTTTTTTTCACTATCACTAGGTTGTACAATGCACAAAAAATCTTCTTCATATGAATCTTGTACAGAAAGATAACTTGTTACAGTGATCCTCCCATCCTCTTCCACTTTTTCAGAGAAATCTGAATGAACTGTTATGACAGAACCATCACCATAATTCCAGTGAAGCTCCGGTTTAGGGTACCAGCCTTTAGATTCACACTTCAGTCTAATCTCCCTACCAGGCTGTTTATGAACAGTGATGACAGGTTTTCTGCCATGACCTAAAAAGGGAAAAATTGTGGAGTAAATTAAAATATCTATAACTCATTTTCTACAATCAAATAACAAATCACACTCACCAGTGATGCTCAGGTACAGAGTTGTTTCATTCACCTGGCTGAGTGTCCTAACATAGCAGGTGTATCGGCCTCCATCCACATCTCTGACACTTTCCAATATCAGAGACAAATCTCCCTTTGTCAGATCAGAATGCAGTCGGGCTCGTCCCATGTACTGCTCATGTTGCTCCTCTCTTCTATTTTTGTACAAAAGTACTGGAGTTTCAAGTCCTTCTTTTTGCCACCTCACCTCCAAATCTAAAGCGCTCACTTCAGGGTTAAGGTGGCAAGGGATTGCTGTATTTTGACCCATAGTTGCACTAATCTTGTCAGGGAAATTTTTCAGTCTCACTGCAATAAAGAAAAAATACAACATTGAGAGGAGTAATTTTAAGGGTAAAATGTTTAGATTGAACTAAAAATACCAGAAATTACATTATATGTAAAATCATCTTCAGATTTTTCATTGTGTTTAAGGTATTAAAAAACATTTCATGAAAAGTCACAAAGACAGTTTTTCTCCCAAGAACATTGCTATTTCCTAATACAATTATTTATATTTCCACCCCTCAGTGTTAATAAAGAAACTCATGCACAGGTCAGTTTTTTAAGACTCTGTTCCTACATGGGTCTTATGTTCATGTTGCAAGTAGGTAGCACACAATTTTTCTGGCTGAAAGTACCACAGTTCTAAAAACTGTATTTATGTTATATGTAGAGTGCTTCATTTGGAAGCTTCCATCACATCTCCGACTTGACTAGAGAAAGAAAAGCACAGCAGGACCATAACATCTAATGCCAAAGCAGCAAAAATATGCAGTAAGTAAAGAACTGTGGAACATACTAATAAATTAGCCATACTGCAGTAGTTATATTCTTTATATATATATATTCTTTTATTGTTATTGTTATATTTTGTAGCTATTTAGCAATATATTGTAATCCAAACACAAATAATGTGAATTTATCTTAATCATTTCGTTGACTACCTGGGTTGCAACAGATGATGTTAAAATGCTCTAAAAGATGCATTGGTGATTATTTTTTGTGCAACTTTTTCAGAGAGGGAGTTAAAATCATTGGGCAGAAAATGCTAGAATCTCATATAATCTCTATATTTTTGACCTATAATGCCATATAGAAAAATGTTAAATCACATAGAGAAATCTTCTATGTTACCTGGAATAGCTTACTTAGAACTTAGAATATCAGTTAGTTACCATCCGGGCAGTGTTACAGCTTGAATATATTTATATCACCAGCCATCAGCACACTACTGTTCCTAGGTAACATTTTAAAAAAGTAAGGCAAGCTTTGATGTTCTACTTAAAGACAGTTGTTGTATATATAATTGTAAGATGGGTTGCGTTACACTATGTACATTATGTTCTATGCAAACATGACTTGACTTGCATAAGTGGAGGTTCACAAGTGACAGCAGAAGTGCACGAGATTGTTGAGAAACAACAGTATTAATGACACTATAACAGAAGATACCAGTGAAAAAGATGCTACATTCTTTGAACAAATATGTCAGTTTACGAGACAATCTACACTGCTGTTCTTCACTTAACATAATGTCATGAATTTTAGGTGGTAACTAAATGAACAAGACTGCAGGGATGGATGGATGGATGGATGGATGGATGGATGGATGGATGGATGGATGGATGGATGGATGGATGGATGGATGGATGGATGGATGGATGGATGGATGGATAGATAGATAGATAGATAGATAGATAGATGTTAACATAGGAACAACGAAATTGAAGGTGCAGTTGACTCAGTGTGAGGCATAAGAGTTAAAAAGACAAGAAGAGAGAAAATAATAACAAACCGAATAGTCATAAAAGTACTTTACAAAATATAGAAATTGCACTTTTTATATATACAAATTGCACTGGTTGACTTATGGTCTATATTGCACATTGGGAGAATGATATGGAGCAGTTTTATTCTGAGTTCAGGGCCATGATTGCTTTTGGATAAAAGCTGTTTTTCACTCTCGACAGGAGACGATACAATGGAGCGGGGTCCCAGGAAATCTGCGCATTCGTCTGCCTGTTCCAGGTCAGTCTCCGAGAGGCCATACGTTGCACTCGGGCCGGATGTCTGTCCAGACTTTGATGCAGCTTTAAGTTTCTTTTCCGGTTCTTTCTGACTTTTCTTTTTGTTACTCATGCTTATATATTGTAGTGGACGTTCCTTGGTCGGAAGAAATATAGGATACCTCTAAATAATATGAAATACGTGGGAAAATAAAGCCGCTGCTAGCGGAGCTCTGCTTCAGACGTCCATCTCCTATAAACGGACGAGACCAACCCAGATAAAAGCTGTTTTTAATGCGGTTTGTCCTGGTTTTTATTGCTCTGTATCTCTTGCCCGAAGGCAAAAGCTGGAAGAGGCAATGACCAGGATGTGATGAATCCTGTGAAATGTCTATTGCTTTTATGCGGCATCAGGAGGTGTAGATTTGTTCCAGAGTGGGGAGGGTGCAAACAATGGTTCTCTGATTAGATGTTTCAGCACGGAGTTGCTAGGCTCACTTATTGTGACGGGCCACAAATTTTGAAAATCTAGGAGTACACTGCTCATCAAATTTGAGAAAACTAGTAGACATAGAAAACATTGGCTACCAGGTGCTGTGCATAAATCTTTGCATCGTTTATACTAAAATGTTTACTCTCTAGGATGCATGTTCAAACAAGCAATGAAAATGTTTTAAGATGTTATTAGATAGGACTGCTGCTAATAGAAAATAAACAAGTTACATAATGACATATATATGTGCAGATATGATTGGTGGTCCATAATAATAATAATAATAATAATAATAAGAATAAGAATAAGAATAATAAGAATAAGAATAAGAATAAGAATAAGAAGAAGAAGAAGAATTTATAATATTATAATACTTTAAACATTACCACCAGAATAAGCTAATTGTAGTCTACATCAAGCTCCTGTGTCGACAGCTAAACAAGAGGTAGACTGTGCTTCACGAACCACCAGATAAGGACAAACGTCTGGAGAGGGATCCAGTCAGAAGAGAAAGAACATAAAAAGAATGCTCTATGGATTCAACATGAGGCCACTTGATACAAAAACATGCCAGAAGAGCAGTGGTGCCGGTTCCAAGTCAGTAAAGTTGTTGATGCGATAACTGGAAGGCGCCTGGTCTAAACAAACTCCAGAACCTCTGGCTTAAGACATTTATGGCTCTCCAAAGTCAACTAATGAGTGCACTGAACAAAGTGATTCCATGAACCTTGTCTGATGCCTGACTTGATGACCAAGGGTATTACGGTCTTACTATTTAAGGGTAAGAGCACCAAGGATCCAAAGAACTACTGCACAGTCACATGCCTACCAACAAAGTGCTCACTGCATTCAATGCATACAGGCTCTACGATCACCTGCTCAGCAACAGTATGCTCCCTGAGGAGCAGAAAGGTTGCAATCGAGCAAGCTGAGGATGCAAGGACCAGCTACTCATCAACAAGATTGTGATTAGACATGTGAAGAGCAATAGGAAGCATCTGAGCAGGGCCTAGAAAGACTACAAGAAGGCCATTGATAGTCTGCCATGCAGCTGGATCCTGCACAGCTTGAAACTCTACCGAGTCAGTCCAATAATCACCTGGTTCTTGAAGAGTGCACAAAGAACATGGCGAACCAGGATGAATCTGGTTCCATCCAGACAGATGAAATACACAACAAGTGAGGAATTTTCCAAGGTGACTCCCTGTCTCTTCTGCTTTTTTACACTGCCATGATACCTTTCAGCGGCATCTTCAACAGAAAACAAGTGGGGTTTGAAATTGAGACAGGCCAGTGAATCAGCATCTTGCTGTATATGGATGACCTGAACCTCTATCCATGAAGTGATGACGAAATAAACACGGGAACTAGCCCTGTTCAAGTGGTTCAGTGACAACATATGGATGGAGTTCAGCTTTGACAAATGTACCAAAATGGCAAGCTTGTAGCAGCTCCTGACATAGTGAAGAACAACAAAGAGACAATCAAGATCCTAGAAGCAAGTGAGGCGTATAAGTACCTTTTAGTTGACTACAATGATGACATCAAACACAAGCTGATAAAATCCAAGATCACTAAGGAATACTATTGTTGAGTGCAACATTTCCTGAAGAGAGAGCTCAATTTACACAATAAGATCTTTGGCATCATACTGTGTTGACGTCATCTTTGGAGTTAAAGAACATGGATCGAAAGAGCAGAAAATACCTCCCGATGCACAGCCTTCTGTACCCAAAAGCAGACATAGAGTATCTCTACATCTTACAATGCGAAGGACTCTGAGGACTTTTAGAGCTGGAGATAGCAAAGGAGGTCTGTGTGAAAATCTTGAGCGGACTAGTGGGTAGCTGCTGCAACTGCTACTCAAACACCGCCAAGCACTGCTCAAGCATAAGTCCATTGTGAAGAGAGGCCATTAGATAAAAAGAAAAGGTATAGGCTGCTCAAGGCCACTAGGCGATAAAACCAAGCAATTACTCAAGTCCAAGATCATGGAGGCCAGGATGCAGTACAACAAAGAGAAGCTATTGCAGGGCCAGTTCATGGCTTTGAAGTGCAGGTCTCAAGTGGGAAACCAAAAGCCTCGTCACAGCCATCTATGAGGTGAACCTGAAGAGACTATCTGCCAAATAGTGTCTGGATGCCGTGTACTGGCTTCGAAGTCACAACAAAGTCAGTATGTACCTGCACTGGGCATTATGCCAACAGCTGGGTGTTGCGATGACAGACAAGAGGCACAAGCATATACCAGATGCGGTTGTTGGCACCATAGACTATGTCATCTTATGGAACAAGACTATTCCCACAAACCGTACCATCACCGCCAATAAGCCAGACTTTGTGTTCCACTTTGTGTGTCTTCATCAATGTGGCAATCCCATATGACAACAATGTCCTGAGCAAGGAGGCAGAAAAGATCACCAAATATAAAGACCTAGAAATCGAAATCAGACACAGCAGAACACAAGGACAAGAGTGGCTGCACTGGAAACCATCAGGACTGGGATCCAAGAGCAACTGGACACACTTCCATGTAGAATCAGCTTGAAATGAAATGAATGAAAAATGCTCAAATCCTTTCACACAGCACCTTATATACATGGTATCCCTGGATGATCCCCTATTTAAAACAACCTGCATCAAGAATGAAAAGTTGGACAACAGAATAATTAAAGCAGCAGAAGAGATCAAACATCAGCTGGTTGAACAGCACGACAGACATACAGTATTAACTGCATCATCCTCTCTCCCAGAATCTACAGCAGTTATGGAACCAATGGTAAAAAGAAGGAAGAATTTGGCTAGCTTTTAAAAAAAGCAGAGCAGTACAGAGTTGAGCATAGCATCTTCCTAAAAAGAACAGACTATTCAAGAGGGGCCAATAAGCTACACGTAACGCCTGGACTTAGACACTGACATAGACCCCTTAAAGTGGTGGTGACATCATGAAACACATTTTCTATGTCTAGTCATGCTGGCTAGGAATTTCTTGTACACTTCTGCCACCAGTGCCATTTCACAGAGGGCCATCAACACTGGTGGAAACATTGTCTGCTGTCACAATCTGCACTGAAGACTGCAGACTGTTTGGTTTTCCTGGTATGTAATATTCACAAAGAGATTGGCCTTTGAAAGACAACATTAAAGTCTGGTTAGGTTTGCTTGATGTTCGTTGGAGCCAAAAAGGAACTTGGAATTTAATACTTAATTTTTATTCTATATCTTATTTAATTTCCTATTGTATAGCATATACTGTGTTCAAGTATAAATATAAGGCAAACACAATAAATTGCTTTGTTTATTTATTGTTCTGTTCTAATTTATCATTTTGCTCAATGCATACATTTTAGAATCTCTTTATGGAAAGTGAAAAAGACATCACCTAAGAATAAGCCACTGTTAACCTATGAAATTTGGCTTTCCTCAAAACTGGAATTTAATGAAAACAGTAAATTAGTTTAAGTATGAAAAGTATATATAAATGCTCATACACCTTGACACAAAATATACAGAAAACATTAGCATTTTTAAATATACTGTGATATAAATTTTTGGTAACAGCACAAACTCCTATATACAGTGTTATAAGATTTTTTCAAATGAAAAAGCACAGGATTGCCAAATTTTCATGATGCATTACATATCAATGGTAAAGAGTTAGCCAACTGTTTGAAGGCTATGGCAGAATATGTACTGTTCTTTTTTACTTTGGAAAAACACAAAGAAAACACAGTTTGCATTCACAAACTCTATGTACTATATAGCTAACAGAATTGTATGCTGATAATAGGAAAATACATATGTAAATAAGAATTAGCATGTTTATAAGAACATGTGAACCCCTCAATTAATCACAGTTTCCATAAGGTATACATACCAACGAAAAGTAGTTTGAAGAACCCATCTATACACACAGATATGAGAAACTTGATTTTGTTTGTTCTTTACCACACATAAGAAATAACATATGAGAAATGGAGTTGTTTCCATAAGTACTTTTGATGTCCATGGGTTTGGTAGGGAAAACAACAATTTTAAAGAAATTAAAGTCAATTACTCCACAGTATTAAGGATTACTGGCTCACTGAAAAAGTTGAGAGTTAGTAAGAATCTCACCAAAGAAACTCACTCAATTAGATACAGTTCATACACTGACTGAAAAAAAAAACTTTCTTTAGATTGACATGTAAAGAAGTACAGGTTTCTGTTGCTGTAAGAAAGTGATAATATTGTTGCATACTTACCACTAACACTAAGGTATAAACTTCCTTCATTTTCTTGAGTAACTGCCTTTACAGAGCAGGTGTATTTGCCTTCATCTGCAATTCTGACATCTTCAATTACCAGACTCAAATCTCCTTTTCTTAAATCTGTATACAGATGGACTCTTTCTCTGTAGTCTTCATGTTGCTCCTCTGTCACCACTTTTTTGTTCTTATAAAGAAGGACTGAAGTAGCAAGTCCATCCTTTTGCCACCTCAGCTCCAAATCTTCAGCACTCACCTTAGGGTCAAGATAGCAAGGGAGCATAATACTTGTACCCAAGATGGCATTAACATTTTCAGTTATATTCAGACCCACTGTGAGAAAGAGATGAAAAACAGCAATGATAGACAAAATGAGAAATAATGCAAAAAATGTTAATCACTTAAGCTTTCTTGGTTCACAGTGAAGCAGAGGGTGACTTTTCGAGCATCAGGTCAAATGGTAAAACTTTGGCTCTTCTATAAAAAGAAGCTGACAAATAAGATTAACTCATATATTTAAGTAGACAATTAAATCTTCTGTGAAAACTATGTTTCTGTAAAATGTAACAGATATTGCTTTGAAAAGGCACACAAGTTCATGTTAATTCTAGTTTGTGCTCAAGCATAGCCAAACTACATGGGAATGTGAATAATACTGCACCATTGTTAAGGGAAAGGACAGCTTAGACAAGCAATCAAATAAATGGTCTCATGAAACAATTGCTGCGGTGGGCTGGCACCCTGCCCAGGGTTTGTTTCCTGCCTTGTGCCCTGTGTTGGCTGGGATTGGCTCCAGCAGAACCCCCTGACCCTGTAGTTAGGATATAGCGGGTTAGATAATGGATGGATGGATGAAACAATTGCAGGCTAGCCTGAAAAGGTATCTGAGTCAATTTGATAACCTATAGTATAAGACAATCATTTGTTCATTTTAACATTACATGAAAAAGTAGAGAGACACAGAATTCAATGTCTTCAAATTTTCTGTAACTGCATTCCATGGGTGTTACACTCTTAAGAATTGACAAAATTGGACATAACTCAAATGACTCAATCCTGTTGTCACTTGATTTACTACTTACATATAAAGTTTTACTGCCTGGTATTAGAGCATGCCTGTCTATCCACTATAACCCATCACAAAACTTTACTACCAATACCCCTATAAAGAACATGCTTATGGGAGTGTGAGATGTTCCAGTTTAACATGAAGCCACTTGATGTTGCCACACTACCATCATTGCACAGTGTAGTCTCACATACTGTCAGAAGGTCAAAGCAAGAATATAAATGAGTTCCTGGTAAATTAGAGCTTGTAAGTAAATAACAAAAGAATAACATTCAATGGCATAGCATTGATAAATAAAAAGTATATAGTAGTTTAAATTTTGGTAGAAGCATTTTTTATTCTATTAAGGTCGCTTATTAGCCTATGAAGACAAACTGATCTCAGAATTTTATATCCCCATTGACTTGTTGTAAACTGTCAAAAATTCACCCAGGGCAAAACATTTTTTGTGAAGTATGATGTCAGATGTCTTTTTCCCTGGGTCACATGATTTGGGATATTCACTTTTTAACCCTATTGGCTTTAATGGAGTGACACTGAATGGGGCATTATTACTTAAAGAATACCATTATTACTTAGAGAACAATGAGCTGTGATAACTTACAATAAACTGTTGGAATCCTTCTACTAAAGTGGAAGAAAAACTACCCTCAGAATAATGCATTATTTTATTTACTGTAAAAAATGTATTAAACTTATCAAGCACTCCTCAGTTTGTTGTTTTTTTTACTTTGGGAAGCCTTTTCAGTGTTATACCTAAAAAAACTGAATATGCAAAGCTGTTATTATCACTCCAGTTACAGCAGTATTTGCGAACAACTCTATTACATTTGTTTAATTTCTGCTCTCCCTTTTTGGACAGAGGTACATATAGCTGTATAATTATAATACCCTTTTATCTTTTATATATCCATTGTGAGGAAATTAAAAACAAAAAACAAAGAACAGTAAACTGCAATGCTGATTGAATCAGTATACAAACTGATTTTGTGAATTGTTCTTCAAATATAAAGAAATATAGGTGATATTATACAGTACATGTGGGGACTTAAGTCAAAGGTAGCAGAATAATAGTCAGCTATGTCACAGCTAATGTAAGGTTTAACTCAGGTTGATTCTTAAATTTCATTATCAGTTGGCTATTTCTTATTGAGAGCATAAGATGCATTATTGGTGGGGGGGGGGGGGGGGAGAGTCGGTTACAGTATTTGTAACATGTAATGATATACAGTAAATGGTATGTGATGCTTCTAAATAATTTCCATTGAACGAAGCAAACACTTCTTCAATTCATACCAGTCAAGTGGAATGTTCCTCTTTTTATATGATCTGTCTCTGTTAATTAAAACCGGTACAAGAGATGTCAATGGAAGCCCCCTTCAGCAAATAACTGCTAAATAGGCATGGCTGTCAAACAGCATATTAAGACCTATCCAATACACAGGTTCTGTCAACATGTCTTAATGAAAGGTAGTACTTAATCATATTACCTGGTACAAGAAGCTTTACACTTTTACAATGAAGATTATCTGATATGATGCAGCATTTATACTCTCCTTCATCAGAAAATGCAGTATTCTTTATTTGCAGAGATGCATTGCCTTTTTCCATCTCTTGGATGAAAAAATTAACTCGATCACTGTATTCTTCATTTTGTATCTCCAGTATGCTTTTCTTGGGTACATAGCTCAGTACAATGGAGAATTTGTTATTTCTGAATCTGTACCATCTGACCTCCTTCTCAACAGCACTGATTTCAGCCGAGAGATGACAAGGAAGAATGACAGATTCACCTACCAGTGCTGTTACTGGAGCATTAGGAACAGTAACAGGGTCTGTGGAAAAAGGAATAAAAATATCACCACACAGAAAAGGTTAAGTGAATAAAACAATACGCAGGACAAGCAACTGATACATTTAGCCACATACTCTACAATACACAGTTAAAATGCTAAAATATGCCAAGTCTCAGTTGAGCTGCTAAGGACCTTTAGTGCTTACCTATTTCATAACATAAAATAACATTCTCTTCAAGTCTAAAATAACTTAGTGTGAAAGATAGTATTAACATTTGTTAAACATATACATAAACAATAAAACCAATCCAAGTATCTAATTGATTATACATTTAAGAATTTTAGCCTTAATAATACATTAATGATTTACAGCAATGCTGCTTCTTCTTTTTCTTCACCTTCTTCTTCCTCTTTGTCCATTCCCACTTGTATGTGGGGTCAATATGCTTGATCATCATTCTCCAAACAACTCAGTTCTGCACTTTCTCCGCAGTCAGACCCTCTTCCTTCAAATCTTCTCATACTTTATCTGTCCACCTACGCTGTGGCCTCCCTCGCTTCCTCTTCCCTTCTACTTCCATTCCCATCATTCTTTTGCCCACATATTCATTCTCCCCTCATCACATATTCATACCACTTCAACCCACTTTCCTATCATATCATTTCCTATCCTTTCATATCTCTCTGATGTTTGCTGTACCTCTGATTGTCTCATTTCTTATTCTGTCCTGTTTTGTAACTCCAAGCATTCACCTCAACAATTCTAATTTCTGCCATATCTAACTTCTTTCCCTATGCTCCCTTTACTGCCATGTCTCAGCTCTATACACCATAGCTGGTCTTATCACTGTCTTAGAAACCTTACCTTTAACCTTCTCATACAAATACTCCTGATCCCTTCTTCCAGATGTTCCATCCACACTGAATTCTATGGGTTATTTTTGCATCTAATTTTCCATCTTGGGCTACCACTAACCCTAGATTCTTAAATTTATCCTCCCTTAATCTCTCATTACAGGCTAACTTCTGAATCCTCATCATCATTAAACCTCATATATTCTGTCTTCTTCCTATTTATCTTCAATCCTCTATCTTTCAAAGCCCTTCTCCATTCTTTTAACTTGCTCTCCAGTTCCTCTTTTCTGGTGCTACACGACACAATGTCTTCAGCAAAAAGTCTACTCCAGACAGACTGGTCTTTTATCACATGACTCAACACACACATAACCAAATCAAACAGGTAAGGACTTAAAGAAGATCCCTGGAGCAGATCTACTATAACTTGGATCTTGTATGTTAACCCAACACTGCTTTTACAGTAATGCTGTAAAAAGGTTAAACATACTGTACGTGACCACGGGTTTCAGTTGATTAAAACTATATATCTGCATTAAATTCAGATATTAAGCAGCAAAGCAATTTAACAAAGTCATCTCATTTTATTCTTGAACCTCTTTAAATGAGTTCAGAAAACAAGCAGCAAGGAGACCAGGAGTTTGCATGTTCTCCTTGTGTCTTCCCACAGTCCAAACACGTGCAGGTCAGGTGAACTGGTGATCCTAAATTGGCCCTACTGTGTGGTCTGGGTGTGTGAGTGTGCGTGTGTGTCCTGTGATGGACTGGCACCATGTCCGGGGTTTGTTCCTGCCTTGTGCCCTACGATAGCTGGGGTAGGCTCCAGCAGAGCCTAGCCTCACAACCCCTTTCAGGACTAAGCAGATTTGAAAATGACTGACTGAATGAGTGACAGTAATGTTATCAGTATCATTAATAAGTATGTAGTTAAAAATTACAATCAACTTTGATCAGAAGTCATACAATTTGATACAGAATCTATCCAACCATCCTTTTGCTGCCAAAGCCAAACAGTGCATACATATAGGCAGTCCTGCACACAGTCATAATGGGCATCTAAGACTTGCCAATTAATCATTATACAAACATCTTTGGAATGGCGGGCATGAATTGCCCGGGAAAAATGATATGGAAAAGGTCAAAATGCTACCCAGGCAAAGAATTTAGCCCAGGTCCTGTGATTTATTTATTACTTGAAAACGTTTTGCAGGAATCCTTTTCATCATTCCTGTATAGTTGTGGAAATACTGTACCTTAATCTGTGACAGCACTTCTTCTCTTTTCTCCTTTAAAATGCTAGTGTATACTACATACATATACATACATATATTTACAATGCAGTGAAAAAACAGCAGGACAATTTAAAGCATGACTGTAAAGAAAAGCATATTTTCAGGAGTGAGTTAAAGAGACCAAACTGGGACAGGATTACATTTTATTACCACAAGCTACTTTGCAATCTGTTAGTTTTCTTTGCACAGTGGAAATATATGTTTTTTATAAAGATAAAGATGTGTTATATAAAATACAGTACTTGATCTGGTCATCCTATAAAGCATACAATTAAATGTTCCATTACTTCTCACCTAACAAGGTATACTGTACTACAGGCATGCGCAACCTTTCCGCTATTGACGGCCGCACTACAGACTTTTTACTTTAATAACGGCCGCCAGTAAGTCCAAGTAAACTTAATAATGTTTTATGATTTATGTAAAAATTTACAGATTACACATTAAAACAGAGTATGATATATCTGACAATATTCAATTTACTGGTCTACATATGTAAAAAAATGTCTACGAAACGTCATATAGGACAAAAAACCTTTACAGCAATTGTTTCAGGAAGTTTGGAAAACATCGCCATTAATGGCTTCCTTGCTCTTGCATGTTTGCAGACAGACTTGCAAAGTCAGGGGACTCGCTGGAGACCATTAGCCGTATTCCAGACTCTAGATTGCTGTCTACCAATCGGGTTCGGTACTTGTTTTTCAGATATTTCATTCTGGAAAACGCTGCTTCGCACATATGATGACCGTTTGCTAATGGCGATAGGCAGTGTATGGACTTAGCCACAAGGCCGTACAGGCGTACACGCCCATTTCCTTCTCAGTTCCATATTGGCTAGCCGCTAGTCACGTGACTTCAAATGTACTCCTGGGTGTCAGCCCATTTCAACCGAACTTAATATTCAAGTAAGCAAATCGGCTTTCGGCGTCACCATACCGACCCGGCCGACAAAGATTCCGCGGCGTTGAGACCCCTTACTCGCTGGAGTCCAGAGACCCTACACCTGCACGGCCGCCATTACGTACACTTTAATATACACGTCCACGGCCGCCAAAGTCCTTGCCCACGGCCGCATGCGGCCGTAGGTTGCGCACAGCTGCTGTACTATATATGGAAAAATAAAACTACTAAAACAATCAGTATTACTTTACACTTCTTAACCCTGTTACAGGGATCGGGGGCAGTATGTGACAAAACTGACTGATTATTTTAATAACACAAATATGGTTCTAACTTAATGCTAAGTTTCAAAATCATGGTTTGAAAAGTTGAAATAGAAATGAGAAAAGTAAACAGTAAACAAATGCAATGTAATACTAATTGAAAATGTAAAAAGGAAAGAATAACAGATAAAGAACAAGAAAACAAATCAGCTACTTCAATTATACTTTTTCTGGAGGATAAGGTCATCATTTTTCAAAACTGCAGACTGTCTCTATTGTAAGTTTTTAAATTTTGCTGAAATAACTATAATGCAATATAAATGGCCTAACTCATTTAAAAAGGGATTTATAATACCCTTAAAGGCACTTTACTTAACTCATTTACAAAGGCATTTACAGGACACTTGAAGACAAAGTATTTAACCAAATTTTTAATCTTTCTCCCTTTTGATTAATAACTGTACATTATATCTTCTTGTAAGACAATAACTTACCATTAGTTTATAACTTAGATGCATGTTGTCTTGTTATTGAAGTATTTTATGGTACTCAGTTTAAAATAGTCAAGAAGATGTATAACTTAATAGTGAAATAACTGGCAACAAGAGATGAACAAATACAGTAAGTACAAGGATTAATACTGTTGGGTAGAACCATCCATCACTAGGAACCTCACTTGTATTTTAGACATAAATGATGACCTGTCCAAGGAACCAAAGAAAGAGCAACATCAAAGACAGAGATATGTTAGAGAAAGAGGCACCATTTCGTCTGGACATTAAAAATCACAACTCATGGCCTCAGTCCACCTGCTGATCTAAAACTTATCCAGTACAACACCTCTTTTGGCACTAGTGCTAATTTTCAGTAAGCTTTCTAAGACTATACTTATCCAGACTTTGCTATATTTACTTTCACTGCTATTATTTCTATTTTAATAAATACTATTTTGTTTTTAAATGTATATAATTTGTTATTAATTCTAAAACGATTAAAGTATAAAATAAATACAGGTCATCTAGTGTGAGGAGATTGACACTCTTTTTCTCAGGTTTTATAAGGCTGATGGTGACAACCCAAAAAGGGTATACCTCATAGTAAATGTTTGGTAAGTGGTTTTAACTAAGTGTCTGAATGTTATTCTCGAAGATCAAGGTGTGTCAGCTTAGGTCTAAGTTAGGTCTGGGAACACAACCTTTATGTGTCTATTTGTTATGTGACCAAGGTCACCTTAGATCTGTTATATCCAGGGACATTTATGTGTCTAGGGGCCTCATGTATAAATGATATGTACTCACAAATTTGTTGTATATGCCCATTTCCATGGTCACTTTGAGATGTATAAAAATTAAACTTGCCATAAAGCCATGCACATTATCACGGCAGCCCCCTCACCTTACGTACACAATTTTCTGCTCAGTTTTGCAAAATGGCAGCATGCAGCATCAAAGCAATACTACTGTTTCTGTGTGGTCTTCCTTTTTTCAGATTCGCATCAAAGATGTGGGGATTATCAAATTCACTGAAATTAACTGCATATTGTTTACAGATTTAAGATACTTGATTGTAATCATTCTGCAACAATGTAATGGTACACAGAATGGCCAAACTATTCCAACTACCACAGCTTCTTTAGCATTATTAGAAGACATCGCAATTGGAAGAATTAGAAGAGAGAGAGTATTTATAGTTGATGAAGACTGGCTTCTAAGTCAATTTTGATTTTCAAGAGCTATCCTCTTGGAGCAGTGTGCTGAACTGGAGCCAGCTTTACAAAGGCAGACTTTGCAGAATTGTGCTCTACCTGCTCCTTTGCAAGTTCTGACCACTCTCAGGATTTTAGCAACAGGAGCTTTTCAATGTGAACTTGCAGACCGATCGGGTATTTCACAAACATCATTGAGTTGCTCTATGCCAACTGTATGGGATGGTATTATCAACTTATCATCCATACAGATAAGATTTCCTTACACTGTGGCTGAACTGGGAAACATTAAAGCGCAATTCGTAGCAACGTCCGGTTTTCCAAACGTAATCATAGTGGTCAAGTACATGCATATTGCTATTTTAACGGCGTTGGACAAGTTAAATCAGCCAGGGATGAATCACCAAAAGAATGAGATGACATTACATCATCTATAGCAAGAGAGCTTATAAAAACAGCAAATCCGCTCAGTAGCTGGTTCTTTTTCCAACTACTGTGGAAAAGGCAAGCAGTACTTTTAAGGATAGTGAGTCACCACAAAAAGCCAAGTAAAGAGCAGGGAATCTATCTATTGTGGCTTTTGGTAATAAAGGCGCCTTCAGAGAATGAATTTGCTTATGTAAATAGAAAGCATTTCCACTCTATTAATGTGCTGCTGTATAGTGCATAGAATGTCTATCGCATTGTTCAGTCATGTAACGTGCTGCATAATGTGTCACATAATTGTGGGTTGCCCATACCTGAAGAGATGCAGTATGATGAACCTGACCCACACAATGATCAGCCAAATTGGACAGTGCTACAACTTCCTTTGAATGTAATTAGCATAATGTAAGAACAGGTAATCAAAGGCAGCATTTATTTTTAACCAATTCATTTAATTTGTGATCAATATCACATAGTACAGTCCTTATATTTCTTAGTTCATTGGCTAAACCTCTTACAGCATCCACTATTGCATTCTGTGAGTCGAGAACATGGTCTGTCAGCACAGAGCGAGATGTTCGCCCAGTGGTTTCTGAGGCAGAGGTGTGTGTGCAGCCAGCATCTGAATATTGGCTGGACACAGCAGCACCATCACCATGTGGATTTGTGTCCTCAGCACAAGGGTCAGTGTTTGTAATGTTGTCTGAAACAGAATAAACAGACGGTGGGCTGCGACTAGTTTTTCACATTGACTTCTTTTTTATTTCGGGCACTGTGTCAGTTTCTGAACTTGAACTTTCAAGTGTTTCCGCCATGCTGGATCACTCCATCAACTTCATTTTGTTGCTTATACCACTGCTTAAACCAACAAATAGTATGATTTTCCTTGTCTCCACTTCGCATTTGCTGAAATTCTTTTTTCCATGTGCTTTTGCCATCATCTTTTAACAATACATGAAAGGCCTGTTTATTCTCTGGGTCCAAGGTTGCCTTAGATCCAGGTTATATCTGGGGACACCTGTGTGTTGTTCAGTCTGTAGCTAGTGAGACCCTATGTGGAGTACTTCAGAGTTACCAGTTGTGCAAGCATCATTCATAATTAGTACTTGTGTGATATATTGTCTGTTATTGTGTGTGTTTGTGTGTGCCTTTATGAGTGTGTTAAATTTAGGGTGTGAAAGCAGACCAACCCAAAAACAAACTTGGTGAGTTCCACTCATTCAATGATAATAAAGACCAACATGTACTTTTATATGTGATGTTTAGTTATTATAAATTGTTTACCAATGAATTTATGTCAGCTCTGTCCTTCCACCATGTACTATATTATATCCAAATGCATCTGCACCAGTCAAACAATCAAAAAATGCTTTTCATTCTAGTAAAGGCATAACAACAATAAATTGACTTTTGCCAATTATCTTATATTTTACTGCAGTGGAAAATGGAAACTATAGCATGCACTACCACACATAGTTGCACTACCACTACATCCAAATGGCTTTTTTTATCTTTAATTGAACTTATTAAAAGCATGTAACATTCCATACAATAAAGTCAAACTTAACAAAACTAAATTCAATTTAACCCCACCCATGAGAAAGAGAGGAAGGCCAACAGCCAGAGTAAAACATCTAAATGTGTAAGTAAATGTATGACTGAATCAAATGAAAACCTCCTATAAATACACTGTCACCTATAGCTCATGGAACGCTACAAGAGAAAGTGCCTTGAATTTAGCAATTCACTTCATACAAGCAATTAACAGGGTTAACCAATGGAAAAGTGTGCATTAAGGTATGCCCTGTCAGAGATTTATGAGCACCTGCTAGCTCAAAGAATCTTGTGTGTGCATGTGTGTTTCTGCACTTAAAGAGTTTTTACCAATTTTAAGATGAAACCAACATTTACCAAAAGTTCTCCAGAAAAATTTGGATATGACAGGATCTTGACATAAATCCAGTTTCAGTAGCAGTATGGCTATGTTGTACTATCCAATTTGCTAATGTTCTTACTGCACTTTCATTCTATGGTCAATTTCAACCTCATCCATTATGGTTATGAAATTTTGAAATTAAAGTATTCTTGCTTGCCATTTTTGCCCAATGGGAGAAAAACTCAGCTGCAGTATGGGAAACACTAGCACAACCCAGCACACATCCTTGGCTGGGCTGCATAAACTCAGGATTAGCCTTATAAAGGGTGACAACTGCAGCTGTTATAAACTCATGAGTTCCCAAGCATATAAGTCTAGAAGAATTCCAAAAATGCCCACCTGGGAGTTTACCATCAAACCCCAGCTTGAAACAAAAAGGACCATGTAGAATCTTTAAAAATAAAATACTTATTTCACAGAGAAAGGCTCTGTTATACTGTGAAGCTCTGGACAGCACAAAAGACAGAGGCAATTCCTATAAAAAGCAATCCCAAATTCAAACAAAATACCAATCTGAAATCCAAGAGGTGAAGTCAAATAACACAGCACAGGTTCAAAATATCTTGCAAATCACAAAAGCAAAGAAAATTACAAGAGAACTCACCACACCACGAGTGCATTCAGATTGAAATGCAAGGTATTGTGGGTTCTCCCCACATTTATAGGGTTAAGGCCAGTTCCTAGATGGTGATAGATACCACCTCTTGGGGGACCACGCAGAAAACACAAGAATCATGATAAATGCTTAAAAATTAAGAAACTAAATAATCAACAATGTAAGCATAAACAATGAACAAAACAGACATAAGATGGCATTTGAACTACAAACAAAAGAGGAATGCTAGGTGAAATAAAACAGCAGCTGCCCGGGTTGTGATTTTTCAGAAGGCAGGCACTAACTGAGAGCCCACGTTCATTATAAGACAATTTATATTATCAAATGAAAGAGACCTAGTAGTTTCAAGTTGTCAATTAAGTCAACAAGTGAGTCTTAAAAACTGGTAGGAAAACCAGTGTACAGTACTCTGAGAACAACCCACACTGACACAAGGGAAACAAGAAACAAATCCCAAAACAGAACCTGGGTGAATGTGCTTTGATTGCCATATAGAGGAAATACAACTAAGAGCAAGAATGATTAAAGAGGATTAAACTTAACAGCTCATAAACAAGTAACTCATGCAGGGTTCATACATATGGAGAGAAACTGACAGCCAAAACAAAAGAACTTGTCTTTTATAGGCAATGTGATCAGGAAACCAAAACAACACCAAACTTTAATTTGCCAAGGAAAACTAGCATTGTATTGCTCAGGAAGCTACATGTGATTAAGAAAGTATGTTTTATTAAATTCTGGTCTAAAATGCACAATATGAGAATTATTCTATACTGTCAAGCTGTTCAAACCATTCTGCTACTACTCTACCATTAGTTCAAAATTCTGTAAAAAGATTCATAATTGTAATTAAGAAGAATAAAAATAAAAGAATGTCTCTCCCATTACTATAGTGGCTTTCAAATACATTCGGATATGAAACTAGAATTAATGTTTTCAGATAACATTGTGAAAAATATATTATCACACACACATGTTTAGGGGACAACCAAAGGGCCTGAATAAATGTAGTGCCATGCCGGACCAGGGGGTGGCGAAGTGCGCTAATTCTCTCTTTCAATTCCTTGCAGACCATTCTCGGGCAGTCAACGACGTCACTTCCTGTTCTGGTCCTGATCACATCACTTCCCCTGCAGGGGTTTAAAAAGCCACCATCTTAAGAAGATAGTCAGTTCTGTTTTGGACTCAATCGTGTGAACATATCTTTGCTTTTGAACAGATTTTGCAGCCAGGAAACCTTCCCAATGTCTCTTGGTCGTTCTTGTTACAGTGGCATAGTCGGCAGGATGGAAGAATCCCAGAAGAAAACGGGATCGGACCTGAATTATGAACTGGTGGGAGAGTACCGGGGTGAGTTTCCGGGTGGGGGGCTCGTCCCAGATTTTGGAAAGAACCGGTGCAGACTCAGCTCCCTTTGTCTAGTTCCAGGCCACATAGAATGTATAGGGAGAGTGTCGACGGGACACACAGAAGTGGGCTGGTCTCTGTGGGGTAAGCAACAGGGACTTATTATGCCCTCTCAAATGAGAGGGCTGTCCTCCCCGCCGGGACCAAGGCCCCAGGGAAAGGTGGGTATTCCCCAGACCAGCAGGTGAGGTTGTTGCAGACCTGGAGACTAGATCCTGAGAGATCTACCCAAGAACAGGTTGACGCTCTTTGGGAAAAGGTGGTGGAGTGGTTAAATCCCTCTGAGTGCTCCACCTTTCAAATAGTAAAAAAGGTGGCCTGCTTTATTTTTTTGAATAGCATACCTGAGCATTTCACCGAGCCAGTCTGGGGGGAATTAACTCATCAGGCTCGTAGAAACCACCAGGACAGCCTTACAGTCTGAGAGAGCAGAATGGTCCTTTATTATTAACTAGCAAAATACCCACGCTTCGCAGTGGAGAAGTAGTGTGTTAAAGAGGTTATGTAAACATATATATACATATACATATATATACAGTACATATCTACATATACACATATCTACATATACATATATATATACATACATATACACATCCACATATACATATATATACATATACAGTAATCCCTCCTCCATCGCGGGGGTTGCGTTCCAGAGCCACCCGCGAAATAAGAAAATCCGCGAAACAGAAACCATATGTTTATATGGTTATTTTTATATTGTCATGCTTGGGTCACAGATTTGCGCAGAAACACAGGAGGTTGTAGAGAGACAGGAACGTTATTCAAACACTGCAAACAAACATTTGTCTCTTTTTCAAAAGTTTAAACTGTGCTCCATGACAAGACAGAGATGACAGTTCAGTCTCACAATTAAAAGAATGCAAACATATCTTCCTCTTCAAAGGAGCAAACAAATCAATAGGGCTGTTTGCTTTTAAGAATGCGAAGCACCGCGGCACAAAGCTGTTGAAGGCGGCAGCTCACACCCCCTCAGTCAGGAGCAGAGAGAGAGAGAGAGAGAGACAGATAAAAAAATCAATACGTGCCCTTCGTGCTTTTAAGTATGCGAAGCACCGTGCTGCATGTCACTTCACGAAGCAGCTGCACAGAAGGTAGCCAACGTGAAGATAATCTTTCAGCATTTTTAGACGAGCGTCCTTATCGTCTAGGTGTGCGAACAGCCCCCCTGCTCAATCCCCCTACGTCAGGATCAGAAAAAGTCAGCGCAAGAGAGAGAGAGAGAAAAGTAAGCTGGGTAGCTTCTCAGCCATCTGCCAATAGCGTCCCTTGTATGAAATCAACTGGGCAAACCAACTGAGGAAGCATGTACCAGAAATTAAAAGACCCATTGTCCGCAGAAATCCGCGAACCAGCAAAAAATCCGCGATATATATTTAAATATGCTTACATATAAAATACACAATAGAGTGAAGCCGCGAAAGGTGAAGCGCGATATAGCGAGGGATCACTGTACAAATGTACACATCTACATATATATATATACATATGTACATATATATACACATATATATACATATGCACATATATATATATATATATAAATATAGACATACATATATACATACATACATTGACATATATATATATATATATATATATATATATATATATATATATATATATATATATATACAGTGGAACCTCTAGATACGAGTTTAATTCGTTCCAGCACTGAGCTTGTATAGCGAATTTCTCATATCTAGAACAAACTTCCCCATTGAAAATAATGGGAATCCAGTTAATCCGTTCTGCACCCCAAATATATTAACATAAAAATCAATTTTCCTAACAAATAACACTGATAAATTATATATACTGTAGTCTACCTTTAATAAATAACTCTGGTAAATAATATAACTGATTATTAAAAGAATCAAAACAGGTGTCTAAAGTGCAGTAGAGCATTCAATAAATCTTTAAATAAATAATCCTTAAAACAGTTGTGAAGTGGAGGTTTAAAATACACAGGAATAACAATCCTTTAACACAAGGTTAAAACGTCAAAAGAATGCAGTCTTTAAAAAACAGATGACAATCCCCGGTGCTTCTTCTCTGTTAGTGTCTCATCTGCGGGCTCTGCAACAGGAGAGACACTCTTAATGCAGCTGACCTTCTCTACACCGTCCTGCTTCAGCTGTTTGGCTCGCCTGTTCAGCTCACTGTTCAGCTACACGCGAGCCTGCACACGCTCGCTCGCTCTCCCGCACCGACTGCCTGCCTGACTGCCGCAACCTCCGTTCTCTCTCCTCTCCTCTCCTCTCTTTTCTTTTACTTCTTCTCCCCCTTAACCGGCTCGCGCTTCTCTATATATTCGGGGAGGACATGGCAGCTGCAGCCCATCAACCACAGGAACAATCATGGATGTGGGCAGTTTCCCACCTGTGCACTTAAGTGAGAAATGCAGACACCGCAGATCGCGGCTCGCAACTGCTACCACGCCCCCTCGCTAAGCTGAGAGCTATACCCACAGCCTGGCTCGTGGCTCGTTACGCGAGCCAATGCTCGCATTTAGATCTGAATTTTTCGCTCATACTTTCCTCGTATTTTGAATTTCTCGTATACAGAGGTGATCGTATCTCGAGGTTCCACTGTATATATATAGCAAAATACCCGCGCTTCGCAGCGGAGAAGTAGTGTGTTAAAGAGGTTATGTAAACATGTATATACATATACATATATACATATATACACATATCTACATATAGATATATATACATATATATATATATATACAGTATATACATATACACATCCACATATATATACATATATACACATATCAACATATATATACACATACATATACACACATACATAAACACACACATATACATCCATCCATCCATCCATCCATCCTCTTCATATATACATATATACATACATACATACATAGTGCGTTGTAACACGGGCTGTGATTGTTACATGGGAGGGAGACGACAAATCACAGCTTCCCGCTTTCTAATCGGGCCTGTGATTGGTGCTTTGACGGATGCCCAGATCCCACAGTATCTCCCCTTAGGAGTGGCGTTAGGCAAGTGTAATTGAATAGCGGTGCTGCAAGTTTAGCTTTACACCTGTTTTTAAGGCTTATTGACTGAAAGGGGCTTTCATGAAAAAACTTAGGGCTTTGCTACAGGATACACCCTCCACAAGTTAAGGAAGTAAAAATAAAGGTATATATTTCTGTTTTATTTAAACCTTTTAAGTTCGTATGCATAGCCCCATTTGGCTGTTTTAGTTTTTTTTTTTTCTTTCTTCAGTAATATTTAATCTCCTTAACACTAGAATTACCAGAGTCTACGAAAAAACTCATAGATCCGGCCCACCTTAAAACCGTTCTCGCCTCTCTTTTGTCTTCTAAATGTGCCGATTAAGAGGAGCAGCGAGCAGCCGGCTATTCCATCCCCCACCGTCGCAGAACGTTCACTAAGTTTTCCCAGCTCATGGCTTGTTTGATTATCTGGGAGTGACTGAACTGCTGGAGTTTTAGAATGAAAATAATAGATCGCTATTTGGAATACATGCATTTCATGCGTGTTCCGTTTCTACAGTAATCTGTGTAAACACATTGCTAAAACAGAAACTTTTTCATATTTTAGTAATAAATGTTACAAAATGTAGGCATAAACTATAGAATCTGTGAAGCCTTAAGTCCAAACATCAAATAAACATTTTCACAAAAAGTTCAAGGATGCTACAACAGCTTCTGTGGCTTAACGATACGGTTTGCTGACTTGGGGCACAACAGCCCTGTCGTGCTACAGAGACGTGAGTTCGTTTCCCAGCTTTGAAGAAAGTGTTTTTTTTTTCCTCAAACGGACATTGAATTTATAAATTGGTATGCACTGTAAATCGTTATCTTTAAAATGTCAATCGCGGTTATTTCTGTTGATTAATTCATGCTTTTTTACTTAGAGTCAGAACAGGAGCTTTTTCTGCTTATTCAGCTTCTGATCTGACTCAAACAGCGCCAGTATAACTTCACACCCGATCTGACGCTGTTCGTTTTCAAATAATATTGCATTACTTCGACGATATTTTCTGATTGGTACTATTCGCGTCATAAAATGATTTCTTCAGAACTACACATATATTTGTCTCTTTCTTTTTTTAAAATGTGCGTTGTAGCACGCAGCAACTGGCCACCTGCATGTTCTTGCGCACACTGAATAAGACCGCGCTATATGCAATCATCAGATTCAAATGTTAACAGTTATATAGCACAGAATGGAAATCAGCAGTTCTTAGCATTGCACCACGCAAGCTGTCATATCAACCGCCTACTGTAACTTGCTTTCTTTTTTCTTCGGTTATAGTCTTGAATAAAAGTGCACCTGTTTTGTTATACTTTTACATCAACATATGTTCCTGTGTTTGAGCTACATGGGCATGCTCAAAAAATACACGTATAATGCCACGAAAAGTGCATGCAGACACTTCAGTACACTGCAGAGCTTTAGCGCGTCTTTATGTGAAAACAGCAGTATCAGATGGGGAGTGTCTGATGATTGCATATAGCGCTGAAGTTACTGCTTTTTACTAGGCTTTCCTCTGCATGTCCGGGAGTACAAAAGAAACAGCATACAGCAACACGTGGGGACTGGCAATATTGGGGGAAAAAAACACGTGGTCGTATGTATAGTGATACACTGCAGAACTATAGAGCGTCTTTATGTGAAAACAGCAGTGTCAGGTGGGGGGCGGTAGGGAAGTATCCTGAACGAGACTGAGACAATGAAAAGTGAATTTAAAAAAAAAATAAAGCTAACCTTTACAAATATCATAAATTACACTGGCTGTTACAGACTGAAATCAAATGTATCTTTTTATTCTAAAATAGTGAAAATAAGAACACTTCTCAAAATGGAGTTGTGCAGGATCGAACCAACGACCTTTGGATTCCCAGTCAGCAACTGATAGTGTTGCGCCACGGAAGCAGTGATAGCTAATGCGTGTCAAAGTCGCACACTAAGGCGGCTTATTTTGGCGGTGGCTTTTTTTTTGTACCTTTTGTGTAAGTGTTTCTTTGATATTTGGACTTCAGGCTTCATACATTATATAGTTTATGCCTACATTTTGTCATTTGCTACTAGAATATTGTAAACCGTTTCTGTTTTAACAATGTGTTTACACAGATTACTGTAGAAATGCAACACATATGAAATGCGTGTGTTGCAAATAACAATCTATTATTTCTACTCTAAAACTCCACTTCACTCCCAGATAATCAATCAAGGCATGAGCTGGGAAAAGCTTGTTTACGTTCTAAGTCGTTGGGGGGATGTAATAGCCGGCTGCTGGCAGCTTGTCTTTATCAGTACATTTAGATGACAAAAGACGCTGGCGGAGCGGTGAGAAGGGTTTTAAGAAGCGATTTAAGGTGGGCCGGATCTACGAGTTTTTTCGTAGGCTCTGGTAATTCTAGTGTTAAAGAAAAACAACATATGCATTTTACTTTTTTTGTATCTCTTTAGTAATATTTTAGTGTAAAAGGATAACCAGTATTTAAACCTTTAATTACCCCGATCTACATGCTGTCAAATAAACGAACCACACGCCGTGGCGCAATTTTAGGGGCTTCGCCTCTAGCGTTGACGTCCGAGGTTCGATTCCCGTAAGGGAGTGAAGTGAGCGCTTTGCACCGACGAAGTACTGCTTTTAAATTTTTATTAAGAAGAAAAGAAAACCTTTTTAAATTAAGTCTTAAAAAGAGCTGTAAAGATATTGACAATAACCTACGCAAACCCACCAAGACATGCAATCGTTTAAATCAAGGCGCGAGTCGAAAAACACCATCCCATAATATTAGTTAACGATTAACACATTTCTATATGTATTGTAAGCATACAATACAACTGATAATATGTTGCGCTTATTTATCTGGTGTACCGACATTTTTGCTTGTTTAACGGCTGAAATCCAACATGGTTTGTGCCCTTCAGAATGAAAACAGTTTGCATTTATCTTTTTAATAAAAGGCGAGCTTAAAAGGTTTAAATAAAACAGAAATATATACCTTTTATTTTTACTTCTTTAACTTGTGGAGGGTGTATCCTGTAGCAAAGCCCTAATTTTTTTCGTGAAAGCCCATTTCAGTCAATAAGTTTTAAAAACAGGTGTAAAGATATTGACAATAAGCTACGCAAACCCACCAAGACATGGAATCGTTTAAATCAAGGCGCGAGTCGAAAAACACCATCCCATACTATTAGTTAACAATTAACACATTTCTATATCTAAATCTAACGTGGTTTGTGCCCTTCAGAATGGAAACAGTTAGCATTTACCTTTTTAATAAAAGGCGAGCTTTTAAGCCTGAGAAATCACCCCGTAAATGCACACGTTTAATTGCACATGTGTTAATATGTATGGTTACACAGTATTAAAAGACACTCAAAAATTAACGTCATTTACCTTCGTTCCCACGTTTGACAAATGCTGTAAATCTCTTCCTTGTTTTTAGTTCACGTGATTACGTAGGAGGCGTGATGACGCGATACGTGACTCCGCCTCCTCCATTAGAGTATATGGACAAAAAATAGCTTCCAGTTATGACCATTATGCGTAGAATTTCTAAATGAAACCTGCCTAACTTTTGTAAGTAAGCTGTAAGGAATGAGCCTGCCAAATTTCAGCCTTCTACCTACACGGGAAGTTGGAGAATTAGTGATGAGTGAGTGAGTCAGTCAGTGAGTCAGTCAGTGAGGGCTTTGCCTTTTATTAGTATAGATATAGTCTGTAGTACTCAATTAATATTCTATTAATATTGTTAAACTGCAATGCATTCACTGCATTTTCATTTATTTTGAAATCAGTGCTTTGATAAAAAGTGCAATAGGATCCACTTTATTTAAAATTAGAAATCCATATTGACTAGTGTCCACCTACAGAAATGCAAAGGCCCATGTTAAGATTTGGTCTTGGCAACAGTTCTGCCACTAGTGTACTCGGAGCAGAATTTTCAAAATGATTCTCCAGTGATGCAAAAGTATCATTTTGCGTCTGATTCTGTCTCATTTACTCGACAGACAGACAGACAAACAGAACTTTATTTGTTCCCAGGGGGAAATTTAGTTTGCTAAAGAAGCTCTTTAAATAAATAAATACATAAACAGGCAGATAGATAAATAAATAAGTAAATAAGTAAACAGATAAATAAATATACACAAACGCTATGGTCTGACCACACTCCAGAATAACTGAAAAGCAAAAAAAAAGAAAAAGAAAAAAAAACTTGGCTGTCACAATCACAGTGAGGTATTCTGCAGACGTATTGCCATTGGCATAAAGGACCCCTGGTAGCGTTACTTGGCACAATTATGCTGAATAACTCGTTGGATGATAGACTTAGTGTCAGTGTGTCAAAGAAAGGATATGCAGTATTGTTCATAATGGCACTCAGTTTTATTTAATTCTCTCCTACCACTTCCAGTGGGTCCAGGGTGTGTCCTCTAACTGAGCTTGCACTTTTAATTAGCTTGTTGATGCAGTGGGGCTCTCTTGAAGTAGTGTTACCAGCCCAGCACACAAAAACGTAGAAAATTGCACTAGCCATCACAGAAGATGTGAAGGATTTCCTTAGGTTTTCTCCTAAGGAGAAAGAGTCTCTTTTGCGCTTTCTTATATAGTTCCTCTCCGTTCTGAGATCAATCCAACCTGTCATTAATGTGGACCCCAAAGTACTTGTAGGAGGAGTGGACCACCTCTACATCTGCTCCCTGAGTAGTGACCAGACAATAACCAGTTCCTTGGTTTTGCTGATGTTAAGATGCAGACAATTTTCTTTGCACCAAGAAAAAACTTCTCCACTTGACTCCAATACTCTGTGTGATCCCCATTATCAATACACTCCATAAGTGCAAAATCATTTGAGAATTTCTGCAAGTGACATGACCATGCCTAGAACTTCTTCTTTTGGCTGCTCCCATTAGGGGTTCCCATAGCAGATCATCTTCTTCCATATCTTTCTGTCCTCTGCATCTTGCTCTGTTACACCCATCACTTGCATGTCCTCTCTCACCACATCCATAAACCTTCGCTTGGGCCTTCCTCTTTTCCTCTTCCCAGGCAGCTCTATCCTTAGCATCCTTCTCCCAATATACTCAGCATCTCTCCTCTGCACATGTCCAAACCAACGCAATCTCGCCTCTCTGACTTTGTCTCTCAACCGTCCACCTTGAGCTGACCCTCTAATGTGCTCATTTCTAATTCTATCCATCCTTGTCACACCCAGTGCAAATCTTAGCATCTTTAACTCTGCTACCTCCAGCTCTGTCTCCTGCTTTCTGGTCAGTGCCACAGTCTCCAACCCATATAACATAGCTGGTTTCACTACCATCCTGTAGACCTTCCCTTTCACTCTTGCTGATACCCGTCTGTCACAAAATACTCCTGACACGCTTCTCCACCCATTCCACCCTGCCTGCACTCTCTTTTTCACCTCTCTTCCACAATCCCCATTACTCTGTACTGTTGATCCCAAGTATTTAAACTCATCCACCTTTACCAACTCTACTCCTTGCATCCTCACCATTCCACTGACCTCCCTCTCATTTACACACATGTATTCTGTCTTTTTCGTACTGACCTTCATTCCTCTCCTCAAAGAGCATATCTCCACCTCTCCAGGGTCTCCTCAACCTGCTCCCTACTATCGCTACAGATCACAACGTCACCAGCAAACATCATAGTCCATGGGGACTCCTGTCTAATCTCATCTGTCTACCTGTCCATCACCATTGCAAACAAAAAAGGGCTCAGAGCCGATCCCTGATGTAATCTCACCTCCAACTTGAATGCATCCATCATTCCTACCGCAGACCTCACCACTGTCACACTTCCCTCGTACATATCCTGTACAACTCTGACGTACTTCTCTGCCACTCCCGACTTCCTCATACAATACCACAGCTGCTCTCGAGGCACCCTGTCATATGCTTTCTCCAGGTCCACAAAGACGCAACGCAACTCCTTCTGGCCTTCTCTAAACTTCTCCATCCACATCCTCAGAGCAAACATTGCATCTGTGGTGCTCTTTCTTGGCATGAAACCATTTTGCTGCTCACTAATCATCACCTCACTTCTTAACCTAGCTTCCACTACTCTTTCCCATAACTTCATGCTGTGGCTCATCAATTTTATTCCCATGTAGTTACTGCAGTCCTACACATCCCCCTTATTCTTAAATATCAGCACCAGTACACGTCTTCTCCACTCCTCAGGCATCCTCTCACTTTCCAAGATTCCATTAAACAATCTGGTTAAAAACTCCACTGCCATCTCTCCTAAACATCTCCATGCTTCCATAGGTATGTCATCTGGACCAACGGCCTTTCCATTTTTCATCCTCTTCATAGACTGTCCTTACTTCCTCCTTGCTAATCCGTTGCACTTCCTGATTCATTATCTCCACATCATCCAACCTCTTCTCTCTCTCGTTCTCTTCATTCATCAGCCTCTCAAAGTACTCTTTCCATATGCTCAACACATTCTCCTCGCTTGTGAGTACGTTTCTTTATCCTTTATCACCCTAACCTGCTGCACATCTTTCCCAGCTCGGCCCCTCTGTCGAGCCAGTTAGTACAGGTCCTTTTCTCCCTCCTTAGTGTCCAACCTCTCATACAACTCATCATACGCCTTTTCTTTAGCCTTCGCCACCCCTCTCTTCACCGTGCGCCTTATCTCCTTGTACTCTTGTCTACTTTCTGCATCTCTCTAACTATCCCACTTCTTCTTTGCCATCCTCTTCCTCTGTATACTCTCCTGTATTTCCTCATTCCACCACCAGGTTTCCTTTTCCTCCTTCCTCTTTCCCGATGTCACGCCAAGCACCCTTCTTGCTGTCACCCTTACTACATCTGCTGTAGTTTCCCAGCTGTCTGGTAACTCTTCATTGCCACCCAGTACTTGTCTCACCTCCTCCCTAAACTCAACCTTGCAGTCTTCCTTTTTCTACTTCCACCACTTGATCCTTGGCTCTGCCCTCACTCTCTTCCTCTTCTTGATCTCCAAAGTCATCCTACAGACCACCATCCTATGCTGCTTAACTACATTTTCTCCTGCCACCACTTTGCAGTCTTCAATCTCCTTCAGATCAACTCTTCTGCATAGGATGTAATATACTGTACCTGTGTGATCTTCCTCCACTTTTGTACGTAACCCTATGTTCCTCCCTCTTTTTAAAATATGTATTCACCACATCCATGTCCATCCTTTTGGTAAAATCCACTATCCTCTGACCTTCTTCATTCCTCTTCTTGACACCATACCTACCATCACCTCCTCGTCTCCTCTGTTCCCTTCACTAACATGTCCATTTCAATCCGCTCCAATCACCATTTTCTGTCCCTTGGGTACACTGTTCATCACTTCATCCAACTCACTCCGAAAATCTTCTTTCTCACCCATTGCACACCCAATTTGCAGTGCATATGCACTAACAACATTCATCATCACACCTCCAATTTCCAGCTTCATAATCATTACTCTGCCTGACACTCTTTTCACCTCCAAAACACTCTTGACATACTGTTTCTTCAGAATAACTCCTACCCCATTTCTCCTCCCATTCACACCATGACAGAACAATTTGAATCCACCTGGCCTTACTCCCCTTCCATTTAGTCTCTTGCACACACAATACATCAACCTTCCTTCTGTCCATCATATCTGCTAACTCTCTCCCTTTACCAGTCATACTGCCAACATTCAAAGTTCCTACCCTCGGTTCCACTTTCTTTACCTTCCTCCTCTCCTCCTGCCTCCGGACACATCTCCCCCCTCTTCTTCTCCTTCGGCCAACAGTAGCCCAATTTCCGCCAGCACCCTGTTGGCTAACAGTACTGGTGGCGGTCGTTGTTAACCCGGGGCTCGACCGATCCAGTATGGAAATTTGTATTGTTGTCCGCATATTGATTTGGCAAAATTTTACACCGGATGCCCTTCCTGATGTAACCCTCCCCATTTATCCGGGCTTGGGACCAGCACGAAGAAACACACTGGTTTGTGCATCTCCTGTGGCTGGAACTATACCTAGAACTATGACATTAAATTAGAAATATTCAGACCACCTTTATTACAATATTGCTACTACTGTAAAAGAAAAAAGTGGACAGATTGTATGGACTCTAACGTGATACACGGTTTCTAAGTGAGTCCAAAGGTGCTGACTGGCTTTTTTTCTGAATGCCGTGATATTAAATTTACCCTGCTGTTGTCCTATGGTGCTACTCACACGTCCAAAATAATAAAACAAGTCCGGCTTTCATCTGCCTGCCTGCCTTTTTACTTTGTTCACTATTCTCACACTATTACAGTCTTACTAACGGACAGGTCATTATTTGTCTTGGTCCTTGTCAGAACAGTAAACCATAAAAGCAGCCAAGGCATACATGCTGGCACTACGCCTCGCTACATCATCTTAATACATAAATCGCCAGCCTTCACTCACTCACTCACTCACTCACTCACTCACTCACTCACTCACTCACTCACTCACTCACTCACTCACTCACTCACTCACTCACTCACTCACTCACGTCCGAAGCCGAATACACAGTTGCCTTCTGCGCACATCCAAAGCTGAATGCGCAGTCACCTTCTGCACAGCTGCCCGAAAAACCTTACGAGACCGACATCGTGGCAGGCGGCGGATTTACGGCCACGAAAATTTAAAGAGAAATGCGACTTTGACCGACATCCAACCCCAACATCGCAGCAGGCGGCGGATTTACAGCCACAAAAATTCAAAGAGAAAGGCGACTTCGATTAAAGCTCTAGAGGCCCGAAAGGCGATTTCGAATACAAACCCGAGGCCTAATTACACATTCTGATTCAATTACGCATTCAGTCAATACACCTATATCAGGTTTGTGGTGCTTATACTTATTACTATTCCATATTGTATTGGAACATTCATCATTCAATATTATACTATAGGCCTGGAAAATTCATCAACTAACAATACAAGCCTGTACAGTAATGAGTAAAGCGGACTACAATCATTACAAAACAACTTCTTCGTTACTTATCATTTGTTCTTCATACACTGCTGACACAAACTCGTGCCCGTTTCATCTTACGTTGTTGAAACGGGCTCTTTGTCTACTTATTAATATTTTTTACTTGCTAGTGAAACTGAAAAGCATGAAGTGCTTATGACAATGCTGCTTGAGTCCCGTTTGTAGCACCCAGATAGTGTCCTGAACAGCAAACGTCTTGTAACGCGTTTTGCTGCTGCATGAACACCTGTGAGGAATGGGAAGCAGGACTGAGTCCAGGGGAAAGCACTTTCTGTGAGGGTACAGGAAACATCTGTAGGAAGAGTTGAGCATCTAGGGAGTGATGGTAAGACTGTGTTTTTGCACCAGGTTTTGAGGTTTTCATTCTCTCCATTGTCAACTGGCCATACCTCAAATATAATGTTAATGGATTTACACTATCATGATTTGTTCAAGGTAATCCTATTTAAATTGCTATATTTTACTGAGTATTCAACCTGTCTTGTACATTCATGTTTGTAAATGATGTATGCTTTAAATAATTCTGAAACTGCATTTATCAAAGCAGGAGACTTCGAATGAATAAAAGAAATTGGAAATGTTAGCAACAGAAATACTGACTAATAAAAAAATAATCTACATATTTTCTTGATAAGTAAATATTTATCTTCTGAACATAATTAAATTACAGTAATGGCAAGCATAAATCAAGAAAATTTTCAAATTAATAGACTACTTCATCTTAAAGGCTTATTGATAACTAGTCATTTAGCCCGTTACAATAACAGGCGCTAGAACAGTAGTGCATAAACATTAGTAGGAACAGTCTATATTAAATGGCAAGGGACTTTGACCTCATTCTTTTTGTTGGTCGTATTTTTCTTTTTTTCAGCCTTTCTTTTGTTGATGTTTACTTGCTGAGCTGACCGTTCTTTGTGGGCTGCCGCCGTGTATTGTGTGCCTTTAATTTTCTGTGACAGTAATACTGTCTTGTACGGCTCTATTCAATAAGGGCGCGCACAAAAAGGCGACCTCAATTCAGCGCGCCTTTATTCGCTGCGCCCAATTGAGGTCGCCCTTTTGAGGCTCGCCTTTTTGAGCGCGCCCTTATTGAAGGATGCCTGTGCGCGCCCTTATTGAAGGATACCGTCTTGTACGTCCGCTGGCTTGTACGTCCGTAATATACCTTTAATTTTCTCTGGCGGTAATACAGGCGTGCGCGTCGGTAATATGCCTTTAATCTCCTCTGACAGTAATACTGGCTTGTATGTGGCTGTAATATGCGTCACTGTACTGTGTACCTTTAATTTCCTCTCGCAGTAATACTGGTTTGTATTTCGGTAAAACACCTCTAACTTTCTCTGACAGTAATATCGCGCATCGCACCGTGCCCCGCGCATGTGCACTTCATCAGAAGACACCCACACACGGACACCTGGACGCACGTAGGGATTTTATATATATATAGATTATGAAGAAATTGGTTTCTCTGTGTGCCAAATTCCTTTCAAATTAAAATGTATGTGCTGTTAATTCAAAATTTCCACACTGGACAGACATTCAAGTGATTCAGCTCATGAGGTTGCTTTTAAACAGAGCAAAAAGAGGATCAATCTAATAACACCTGATGTCAGTAGTTCCTAAGTTTAGTTTTTAATGTTTGCAGGTTTTTACTCCAATTTCCCAGTCGATGCATCACTCTTACTTTTTAACTGATCTCATTGTTTAAAAAGCTGCCCTTTTTTATTTTCTTACTCTAAGAGATTCTGAAATGTTTGTATTTTACCAAATCTTAAAATGCGTATGTTTGATTTAAGAATTGAGATTTATTGTGCAAAAAAAGTAGGAGAGATACCTAAGAATGTACAGGAAAGTTGGTTGAAGAGATATAGACATGGAATGAGAAGAGACAAGGAATACGTGGGCAAAAGAGTGATGGCAATGGAGGTACAGAGGAAGGGAAAGTGGAAGCACATGTGGATGGATAGAAAAAAGGAAGACTTGAAAGAAAAGGGTGTGACTGCGGAGAAAGTGCAGAACCAAGGTGTATGGTGAAGGTTGATCAGGGGCATAAACCCCATATTGAAGAGGGCAGAGATGAAGAGGAAAAACTAACAGATAAGTGTAAATGGCAGTGAAACAACTACTTCCTTTTAGCAAACTGTTGTTTACACCTGCAGCTACACTGTTCACTTCTAATTTCTAGTGAAATATTCCTACATATTGAAGATTTTGGAACATTTGGGAGAACCTTCCTCTGCAGCTGACACCATGATTAGCCTACTCAGATTTTATAGAACCACCTAGCATGCCGGCGTGCAACATAGTGTTAGGGGGCAGGAACGATTAGTTGATTAAGTTGATTACAACTAGAAAATATTTAGTCAAATACATCAAATAATCGCAGCGGCCCAAGTATTACTCATCACTTGATCCTCTTCTCCTTGTTCTTGTGGCAAGCCATTGTTACTCACTAAAAAGCAAATATTTCGAAAGAAGAAAAAATACTTTCCTATTGTGATTTATATTTTCTTCAAAAATGAATAATGTTGATTTTCTGGCAGGAGACATTGAGTTAACTCGCTTTCCCAATTAAAGGAGAAAGTCTCCAAGTCATCCGGCAACACACTTTAAAGTTCCGCCTCTGTCCTACAGTCAATAGTCTTGGAGAATGATGCTTACCAATATGAAAAATAAACAAGTAAACAAATGTGCAAGTTAAACATGCTATTTTTCACCAAGCTATCAAGTTAGTGTTTCCCCGGCCTATTTAAACTACCCTGAAGATCACACTTGCTGAAAAGAACATAGCAGTTAAGCTACTTCATGCCTCCACTTCACCACTTTGAAAGCAGAAATGTAAATGGCTCTGATGTTTGTAAGCTGCCTTTGAAAAAATCTCATCCATATTCACAGGACAGTCAATATGGATTATGTCAGGCATTCAACTGTGTTAAAGTTCTGGTTTGAGGAATCGGAATTCATTTTTTTAACTCTAGTACTCGTTTTAACAAAGACGTATCAATCACCACTTTACAAAATGGACCACATGGTTCAAGAGTCAAATAAGAAAAAATGTTTAAAACAGAAAAAAGATGGACTGGATTCTGCAACAAGTCCTTCTGCATATCCACAGACCACTGCAGAGGCATATTGTTTCTATATACTTAAGTTTTCTATCACTACTTGATTTTTACTGTATTTAACTTATAAAGTTATTTGGCAAATAATAGAATTAGCAGGAAAAGGGTACACTTTGCAATGTGTTTGTGTACTGTTCTTGATAAGGATCTCATGATGCAAGTGAAGTAAAAGTAGTTAATATAATCATAAAAAAATTGTATACTGAAAGGCACACTGTGTACTACCAGTGAACTATAATTCATTAGTTTAAAAAATCATTATTGCCAGTTACTTTTTATTTTTTTAATATTGTGCATCATTATGAATTCATAGCTGTTATTTTATGTTACGGTGGCAGAAATAAATACTAGTAGCCACAGTTGAGCCATCCTAATAGCCATCTATCTATCTATCTATCTATCTATCTATCTATCTATCTATCTATCTATCTATCTATCTATCTATCTATCTATCTATCTATCTAATAATAACCCAAATTTTTATAAAAACCCATCCTGTTGTAATGATGTAACAAACAGATGTGATTTTAATTTTATTTTGATACTATTCAGTGTTTTTCTACCATTAAAACTAATGAGTAAGGCACTCAGTAATCCACAGGTGCTGACTCCAGGAGGGGTGGGTTTAAAGGCACTGCAGTATCCAACCTTAAAAGCAAATTAATTTATTAATGTTTTAAGTGGTTGTGAGTGTTCACAAGTAAACCAGGGGTTGTTCCTGCCTTGCAATGGATGCTTGCTGGGATAGGCTCCAGCTGCACTGCAACCTTGCCCTGGATAAATAGGCCACGAAGAAGGATGGATGGGTTCACTTAAGTTTTCAAAAGTGCTTGCTTACTTTCTCACAGTGCAGTATTCCTGTTTTTATTCCAGCATTCCTTACATTGATTGGCTGCCAAAATTACCCTCAACTTACATTATCTACACAGCACAAAATCAGTGTGAAAGCCTTCAAACAATCTTGTAAGTAGTTATGTACTACAATTCACTTAAGATTACAGCTCCAAAGACTGACAAGTGGCAAGATTTACATCCTGATAGCAAGTTGTTGCAAGATGTAAACTGGATGCCTTTTCACAATAATGTGTTTCCCTCTCGCCTTTTTTTTAAAATTCAGAATCCTTTTTTGATCATTGAACTTATAAATACAAAGCAAATGACAATGTACTGACCTCCTCCTTGTTATAACCAGTTAGAAAAGGTACACACTTTGTAACAATAAATCATATTCTGAAATGGAGCCAGACAATCCATATGATGCTGAACGCCATAACTTGCGGGGTGCCATTATAGAAACTCAAGCTGCGCATTCTCCAGAATTAAACAGCACACACCACTGGACACTGCGGAGCGATTTTTTCATATAAGGGCGTGCGCATCAGGATCAAGCACTCCTCCAAGTCTAATTGAACACGTGCTACGGGGACCGAAGACCACCGCCGTTTATGTAACACAAGCGGTGCTTGCTCTGGACCACTCCATACATCCATCCACCCAAAGTGAAAACTGGACAAAGAGGGGAAATCCAGGGAATGACGAAGATAAAAAGATGCGTACAGCAGCAACGGAGTAATAATAGCATCATCAAAAGTTGTGTGATACTAACAAACAAAGCAAAACTAATAAAATATTAACATACCTTCACCAAAAGGCCAGCAGTCAACCGCCATGAGTAGCAGAAAACAAAGAATAGCATTAAGCAGTTTCTCCATTTGCTTGGAGTGTTTGGGTTGCAATTCTAAAAGAAAAGAAAGTTAAATGAAAAAATGCATATATAATTACACGCAATATAATGGAAATTTCAAATATTAACCAACATAATGATTTAAGACTAGATATAATTGAAAGTGTCAAGAAAGTAGGTCACAATGTTTGAAAAAAATTAAAATCTGCATAACATATAAAGGTGCACAGGTAGGTGGAGAAGCACTGGTCATTCATTCAAGTAAAACTTTCAATTGACTCCGAACATGTGACAATACTACTACTACGGTATTACTTTCAAACCTCCTATTGTGTATTTAAATAGAAGATTTTATTTCCAATGTGTAATATTTCACATTCCATTCCATCCACAACAAATTGGCTCAAGTCTGAGTCTTCTCAGTGATCTTTGTAATTATTCAGTTTATTCAATGTTATCTGCCATTCCACCTACTTTAGCATCATCTGCAAAATGGTCACCTTGTTATTTACAATTTTATCAGATCATTTACATAAAGTATACTAGAAAGAGCAGTGTAACCAACACTGACTCCTTGAGGCCACCACTTTCAACATCAAAAGATCCTGAAAGGTTCCCCCTTTGCCTTCTGTATTTAAGCCAAATTAGCATCTATCTACCCCACTGCCCCTTAAGCTCCCACTTCTTCATTTGTATCTCATCAAAAGCCTCCTGAAAATCAAGGTAAGTAATATCATGTACTGTACAACTCTGTGATCATATACCTTTCTTTCTTTCTCATTGAATTCTATCAAATTAATGAAACACCATCTTCCCCGTCTAGGCCGACGTTTCACTTATCACTAACACACCTGCTCACGCCATGTGATGCTTGATGTTTTTTCTTAGTGATTGCTTCCATTGATTGAGGCATGTTAGGGTTGCTGGCCTTTAGTTACCTGGATTGTCTGTATCATCCTTTTATATGATGGAACAACATTTTCTACCTCCCAATCTACAGAAATTCTCCCAGTGTCCAGTGATCTTTGAAAACTTTGTGTCAAGGTTTTACTTACTCCTTAGGCATTCTAGCCTAAATAGTATCTAGACATGGTGATTTGTTTGAATTCAGACATTTTTATCTAACCAAAAATATATATTTGAACTTTTCTTACTTTTAGAGCTACACTGTTTCATTTCATTCATTTTCTTTTGTTAAAAATTACAGGAGATGTAACAGGAAGCCACATGACCCATCACATTGCTTAGGGCGAGCAAATTAGTAAAGATAAATAACTTTCACAAAGAAATAGACATCATGGTAATTATATACTGTACAAGCATAACATGTAATTGATGCTTCCTAATAATCTAAGTTAACTTCTTCTTCTTTCAGCTGCTCCCATTAGTGGTTTCCACAGCTGATCATCTTCTTCCATATCTTTCTGTACTCTACATCTTGCTCTATCACACCCATCACCTGCATGTCCTCTCTCACCACATCCATAAACCTTCTCTTAGGCCTTCCTCTTTTCCTCTTGCCTGGCAGCTCTATGCTTAACATGCTACTCTAAATATATTCGGCATCTCTCCTCTGCACATGTCCAAACCAACGCAATCTCGCCTCTCTGACTTTGTCTCCCAACCGTCCAACTTGAGCTGACTCTCTAATGTACTTATTCCTAATTCTATCCATCCTCGTCACACCCAATGCACATTCTTAGCATCTTTAACTCCGCCACCTCCGGCTCTGTCCCCTGTTTTTTGGTCAGTGCCACCGTCTCCAATCCAGATAACATAGCTGGTCTCACTACCTACTTTGTTGAAAATTTTGAAATGAAATATCTGAAAGCTTAAGCCTTGGGCTGAATTCAAAATTGATAGTTTTTTGTCTTTTAAATTCCTAAATGCATTTACCAAATATTGTGAGTTTCTGAACCATGTTTTGATGGCCATTGGCAACAGTATAAAAACCTTTGAAGTTTAAAAGCTGGAAGCTGAAAAGTTGTAATTTACCCAAAAACCTAACAATTTTTTAAAACCAACAAGTCCAGGAATTTTCCTAAAAAATGGTGTATTCATTCTCCAGTTACAGTGTCCACAAAATTTTTACTTAATCCATACTTAAAGAAAGTAAAAATACACTTTAAAAGTGATGTAAGCACTTTATGAGCATGGCTGGGTTGTTCCACTGACAGATTGAGGAGATCGTTCCTCCCCCAAACTATGCGACTCTTTAATTCCACCAGGGGGGGTAAACGTTAACATTTAACATTATACAAAGTTATTGTTTTTTTTTTTTTTTTTTTTTTTTTTTCACCTGTATTATTATCATTCTTTAATTTAATATTATTTATTGTATCAGTATGCTGCTGCTGAAGAATGTGAATTTCCCATTGGGATTAATAAAGTATCTATCTATCTATCTATCTATCTATCTATCTATCTATCTATCTATCTATCTATCTAAAGCATCTCACATTAATCTAAATTGCCAAAGTTTTTGTTTTACTCCATTTGTGTACTCTGTCCTAAAAAATGAAGGACTTAATGTTCAGACATTCAGTATTTATTTGAAACTGCCATTGTTTGCATATGAACTGCTCGATTTCAGAATGTGGCTGACCAAAGAGTTTTAGAATCTGGACTTAAGGCACCCTGTAATCTATGTGCACATACTTCACAAGTCTGTGTTTCAACTTTAGGTTTTGTATTATACTGAACATATTTTAACCACACTAAAGTTGCAATTATTGTATATAGCATGCTGGGCGGCTCTCTGGTGCGTGCTTAACAACAAATCATTTGAACTGAAATAAATTAACCAAGAAAATATAAATATTAATTTTTCAATAAGGTAAGAACCAACTCTTGAAAATCTGTTACCTGTAAATCAGAATTCTTAACCTAACTAAACCATTAGGATTTTCGCACTGCAAAACGTTATGTAATAATACTCATTTACTAACACTGACTTAATTTATTCCGAGGAATGTGAAGAATATTATGAGATTGTTTTATTCACTTTGCTGAAGTTTCTTCTTATTAATCAGGCAGGCTGTTATGTGCAGAAAATGTTGCCTGGATTAAAAAAATGTGTCTGGTGGTGTGGCGAGCTAAAAGCGAGTGCGCAGGTGCCACGACCCACTAACCGATCGCACCGGAATTTGTTGACAACTGCCACGGTGTTCGTAAATAGGCGGTGATGTACAAGTTCTGTTTGTCTCGACATTATCGCGTTTTGAGCTACATAAAATCACTGTTATGTGCACAGAAGAAAATGAACGTGTGCATTAAACGAAAGCATGCCTTTGCGTACTAAAAGCGCGTGCACGGCGAAGTACTACGAGCACGATCTCCCGGATTTTGTCGCTTGCATGCTGCGGTGTTAAAATCTTTATACATTACCAACCTGCACGTTCTGTTTAGCTCGAAATTAATGAGCTTCCATACAAATACAGTTCAGCGGGAACATTGCAACGGTTGCTTTCGATTTCTAAATTTGGCACGAGCTCATTTCTATAACATACCGTTTAGGACACAAAGCACGATGACAGCTAACGCGCTGAAATGCGCACAACATTAAGTTTGATCTGACACATGCACACTGTATGTAAACACTCGGCGCAAAGAGGATATTCGTGGACATGGCACGTTATTAGTTAATGTCGCATAAGAAGCTAATTACAAGTTGTAATGTGAACTTAATGATGAATAATTCTGTGGTCTCAAGACGGAAAATACTGTATAGAGAAGCGATAATCCACAGCAGAAAGTGTATACACCAGTTCAACAAAATAATACTATTGGCAATATACGTTTAGTCTTTTTCATGTGTTTTGTACATAATTCAATTTAACCAATGGGGCTTACTTGTTTTGGTTATGTCTCCTTGTAAAAAAAAAATCTACATATTCTAATGTAATTAGAAACTTTCATTAAATTAGACAGATGTGGATGTCGGTTATGACGAAATAAATATTATGTTAAAACCCCATTGAAAATAATACAAAAGTCATCTGTAATTATTGGCACGTTATTACTTACACAAAAAGAAAAATAAATTTTGCGTTTGAATATTGTAAAATGGATGTAAAAATGTATCTACAAATGAATTCAGAAGGTAAAAATATGAAAGCAATGCAGACGTTATCCCTATTTAAATCATTTTTTCATTAAACTGTATTTGTTTTTAGTCTGTGCACCTGGCAACGACTTTGAACCTAACCTTGGATATGTGCTTTTGTTCGTATTGTTATGTTTATTGTTGTTATGATTAAAAAAAAACGGGACTTGAAAGAGAGAAGACTGCCTGGCTGTCACTATTCAAGTGAGCACCTGGGTTAGCTAGGACACACATATATCTCTAAAGCTTGGAGCTTCCACCCAGGTGCTACGGTATACGGAGTTGACTCCGATGGGCACCAATAGCGTCCAGCTGCAGACCTCCTGAGCTCTGCATTTTGCACTGTGGTTAAGATTAGAGTTGTGGGAGGGTTATCTGACTCATAAAGCATAAGTTTTAACATACCTGTACCATCAGTGCTCTCATGACTCCAAGAGAATCTCTACCACCCAGTTGTTCGATATAACATACAGAAATCAGCGCTCTCAGAACACCATCACCTCACCCCACACTATTCAATGCAATACACTGTACAGTATGTACACCAGTGCCCAAAAACCTCCAATGCCCTATCTATGTGTAATAACATATATAATGTTTCAGAGTAATATTTATAGCTTTGCCTAAGGCAGCAAAAAGGCTAGAGCTGGCCCTAAGCTCACATCATCATACCACATCTTCCAGATGCTGTGCATGTTATCCTCTGGGTAATTTGGGTTCTTCCCATATCCCAACTTCCAACTTCAAAGAGGTATGAGTTAACTTTTGTTTGTGTGTCCAGTCCAGAGCTGTCTGCTTTTTAACCTTAACCAGCACTAGATTTATTAATGGACAAATTACTGTATTACTGTTGTTGGTTTTAAACTTTTTAGCTGTCTGACAGAATTCTATGAGGAAATATAAAAACTCAAAGATGGACTCTGAAGCAAGTGGTCCACCCATTTGTATTTTTTTGTTTTTCAGATTACCAGAAGTTGATTAATTGCTTTATTTCCTTCATTATTTTTTGATATCATATTTTACTGTTCCAGGACATGAGTCCTTTGTGATTTCATGTAGTCATGGTAAATTGAAGTTAATTTTGAGGTATTCCCTATTTATTCGCACAGAGCGGCACTAATAAAAATAACTTAATTTCTATCTCGAATACCCATAACGCACATACAATTCAGTTCTGCTCTTCCAAAACATTAAATATGGCTTTATTAAATGTTAGAGCATTAACCAACAACTCGTTTTCCAGCAATGATCTTATTAGTAATAGGAAAATTGATTTTATTGCACTAAGTGAAATGTGGCTTAGCTCTGATGGTGCGGCTGTTTTAATCGAATTTGCGCCTCCAAATTACAGTTTTGATTATGCAGATCAACAAGGTAAGAAAGGCAGCGGTTTAGCAAACATTTACTCAAGCCGGTTAAAGTGTAAAGATGTCAGTTTTGGTAAATTCAAGTCCTTTGATTATCTTGCTGTTGTTATTCATGGCGTTTCTCAGTTTCTAGTATTATCCGTGTATAGACCTCCTAAGTACAATGCGTCTTTCTTTGAGAAATTCTCAGACTTGGTGTCAATTGTAATTACGAACTATGACACATTCCTAATAGTTGGTGACATTAACTTTCATATTGATAATCGGTGCAACAACAAATAGGAAAATGTGTTGCAAGATGAAGAAGAGGACAATGAAAGTCACAGATGAAATAAGAGCTACAGTCATTTACAATGTTATCAAGCATGGACTCCTTGAGAGAACCAGGGTTATAAGTGTAGCCAAATCTGCAGCACACAACAATTACATCAATCATAATAACATTCCACCAAACCAACAGGCAAGATGCACATTCTTCAGCAGTGTGAGACAGAACTGCATATTACTGTATGGTATTTACTATATTGTAACGAACACCTGGATGGCAACACTGAGACACACACCAAATAGAAGTTAAGCCCAATAATGTGCGTATTTATTCCACAACAAATAATTTGCACCAGTCTTCTAGCAGAATCAAACTTGTAAACGCCTAGCAGTCATTTCACTAGACAGGCTATTCCACTCTTACAGTGCTCCTGATCATCATACAGTGTCTCGGGTCGTGCCTTTTTTCCCAGTTGCCCGTTACCATCTGCAAAGCTGTATTTATAATGGCGTGAGAGTCTCCACTTGCCTTCTCAGACTTGAAAGGTAAAATGAGGAAGTCCCAGGGGTTCCTGAAACGCACAGTTCAGCACACCTGTTAATACCCTGCTGTCAATCACCTGTCCAGAACCTGCCCATCTCTAGAGTGACAATGCTGGCTATTACAATATATAGTACAGTGACATCCATTGAGCATTGTTTTGTTCTTTAGGATCCAAAGATTACCTTGCACAGGAGGCAGCTAATAGGTACTGGCAGGCCAAGTGGAATGCGGCTTCGGTGGTTGCTGAGGCAAAAACTCAGGCATGGGAGGAGTTTGGGGAGGCCATGGAGAATGACTTCCGGACGGCTTCGTGGAGATTCTGGTCCACCATTCGGCGTCTCAGGAGGGGAAAGCGGTGCAGTGTCAACACTGTGTATGGTGGGGATGGTGTGCTGCTGACCTCGACTCGGAACGTTTTGGGTCGGTGGGGGGAGTACTTCGAAGACTTCCTCAATCCCACTAACATGCCTTCCAATGAGGAAGCAAAGCCTGGGGACTCAGAGGTCAGCTCTCCCATCTCTGGGACTGAGGTCACCGAGGTGGTCAAAAAACTCCTTGGTGGCAGGGCCCCGGGATGGAAAAGATCCGCGCAGAGTTCCTCAAGGCTCTGGATGTTGTAAGACTGTCTTGGTTGACACTCCTCTGCAACATTGCATGGACATCAGGGACAGTGCCTCTGGATTGGCAGACTGGGGTGGTGGTCCCCCTCTTTAAGAAGGAGGACCGGAGGGTGTGTTCCAACTACAGAGGGATCACACTCCTCTGCCTCCCTGGAAAAGTCTATTCGGGGGTCCTGGAGAGGACGGTCCGTCAGATAGTCATACCTCGTATTCAGAAGAAACAGTGTGGTTTTCGTTCTTGTCGCGGAACAGTGGACCAGATCTGCACCCTTGGCAGGCTCCTGGAGGGTGCATGGGAGTTTGCCCAACCAGTCTACATGTGTTTTGTGGACTTGGAAAATCATTCAACCGTGTCCCTCGGGGAATCCTGTGGGGGGTACTCTGGGATTATGGAGCACCGGACCCCCTGATAAGGGCTGTTCGGTCCATGTACGATCGGTGTCAGAGCTTGGTCCGCATTGCCGGCAGTAAGTCGAACCTATTTCCAGTGAGAGTTGGACTGCGCCAGGGCTGCCCTTTGTCGCCGATCCTGATCATAACTTTTATAGACAGAATTTCTAGGCACAGCCAGGATGTTGAGGGGGTTCAGTTTGGTGGGCTCAGGATTGGGTCACTGCTTTTTGCAGATGATGTTGTCCTGTCTGCTTTGTCAGGCCGTGATCTTCAGCTCTCACTGGATCGGTTCACAGCTGAGTGTGAAGCAGCTGGGATGGGAATCAGCACCTCCAAATCCGAGGCCATGGCCTTCAGCTGGGAAAGGATCGAGTGCCCTCTCAGGGCTGGGAGTGAGATCCTGTCCCAAGTGGGGTCTTGTTCACGAGTGAGGGAAGAATGGAGCGGGAGATCGACAGGCGGATCAGTGCAGCGTCCACAGTGATGTGGGCTCTACATCTGTCTGTCATGGTGAAAAAGGAGCTATTGAACCACTGGCGGTTCACTGCCGAAATTCTTATCAGATAAAGGGAATTGTCAGAGAAGGACTGGAACAGAAAATTTCTCTATATGCAGATGGTATGGTCTTATATACAGTATATCAGACCCAGAAAACACTGTCCCTGCTGTTTTAACAGCACTAACAGAATTTCAAAAGATATCTGGTCTTAGAATTAATCTGAATAAAAGTATACTCTTTCCAGTGAACTCACAAGCATATAATATCAGATTAGACACCCTACCTTTTACCATAGCAGATCAGTTTAAATACCTAGGGGTAAATATCACAAGTAAACATAAAGCTCTTTATCAACAAAATTTTGCCGTCTGTATGGAAAAAATTAAGCAAGACTTGCATAGATGGTCAACCCTTCATCTCACTCTAGCCGGAAGAATTAACATTGTTAAGATGAATATCCTTCCTAAACTTCTTTTTTTATTTCAAAACATTCCAATATATATCAATAAATCATTTTTTAAACAGTTAGATTCAACAATAACCTCATTCATTTGGAACTCAAAACACCCACGTATCCGAAGAGCGACCCTACAAAGACCTCAGGCAGAAGGTGGCATGGCTTTACCTAATTTTCAGTTTTACTACTGGGCAGCAAACATACAAGCCATAAAAACCTGGACATAAAAAAATGAACATACACAGGCTTGGTCTGCAATAGAAGTAAAATCCTGTAGTACTTCTTTATATTCCCTGCTCTGCTCTCCAATAAATGCAAGTTATCGCAAATATACTAATAACCCAATTGTGCTTTACTCATTCAGAATATGGAACCAAATTAGAAAGCATTTTAAGATGGAAAATCTTTTATCAGTGGCACCTCTGCAAGAGAACCACCTCTTTCAACCTTCGCAAGTATATCCAGTTTTTTAATACCTGGAAAAGTTTTGGGATTAAAATGCTCAGAGATCTTTATATAGACAACATATTTACATCTTTTGAACAATTACGTTCAAAATTCAACCTCCCAGCTACACATTTCTTTTACTATCTTCAAATTAGAAATTTTGTTAAACAGAAATTGCCCGATTTCCCCCACCTTGCACCCTCCACAATGCTGGAAAAAATACTGCTCAATTTCGAGGAATTAAACACTATTTCCGCAATATATAAAATCTTATTAGAGTCCCTACCTTTCAAAGATCCAAGAGGACATTGGGAAGAAGATCTCTTAATCAATATATCAGAAAAGGAGCGGAAGGTAGCAAAGCAGAGAATTCACTCGAGTTCTATATGCGCAAAGCATAGAATTATTCAACTAAAAATTATATATCGAGCTCATCTGTCTCGCTTAAAACTGTCCAAAATGTTTCCAGGGCAGGATCCAACCTGCGAACGCTGCAACCAAGCTCCTGCCTCACTGGGTCACATGTTCTGGGCCTGCACCAAACTAGCATCATTTTGGACAAAAATTTTTAAGTGCCTTTCAGACAGCCTTGGTATCACAATCCCTCCTAACCCATTAACAGCTGTGTTCGGTGTTCTTCCAGATGGACTTGAAGTGGAGAAGGACAAGCAAACGGTGATTGCATTCACTACACTTTTGGCACGCAGACTTATTTTGTTAAATTGGAAGAATCCTCTGATAAGTCAGTGGGAAACCGATGTTTTATATTATTTGAAATTGGAAAAAATCAAATTCTCAGTTAGAGGATCTGTACAAAATGTTTTCAAAACCTGGCAGGATTTAATCAATATTATTTTAGAATAAGAGAAATAACTATTACCGCATTTAACTCCCTTCTCCATCTCTTATTTACATATATATTTACTTCTCCCTTTCCTTTGTTTAATGTTGCCTTATTAAAAAGCCTTAGGCAATTTTCCTTTAGCTAAGCTCTCCTTCTCAGGGGTGGGGTTTGATTTGTCTTCAGTTTTGTTGGGTTATAAATTGATCTGTTTGTATGGAATGATTACAATGAAAATTAATAAAATAAAAATATAAAAAAAAAAAGAAAAAGGAGTTAAGCCGAAAGGCAAAGCTCTCAATTTACCAGTCGATCTACATTCCTACCCTCACCTATGGTCATGAGCTGTGGGTGGTGACGGAAAGAATGAGATTGCGAATACAAGCAGCTGAAATGAGTTTCCTCCGCAGGGTGTCTGGGCTTTCCCTTAAAGATAGGGTGAGAAGCTCAGTCATCCGGGAGGAGCTCAGAGTAGAGCTGCTGATCCTCCGCATCGAGAGAAGTCAGATGAGGTGGCTCGGGCATCTGATCAGGATGCCTCCCTGGTGAGGTGTTCCGGGCATGTCTAACCAGGAGGAGGCCCCGGGGAAGACCCAGGACACGCTGGAGGGACTATGTCTCTCGGCTGGCCTGGGAACGCCTTGGGATTCTCCCGGAAGAACTAGAAGAAGTGGCTGAGGAGAGGGAAGTCTGGGCATCTCTGCTCAAGCTGCTGCCCCCGCGACCCGACCTCGGTTAAGCGGAAGAGGATGGATGGATTGATGGATTGAAGGATGGATGGATGTATATTATTGGATACATTTTTGGTTATAAATAAAATCGAACTGAAAAAATCAGATACTCTGTTGTCCGCCTTCCTTTCATTTCACAAGCTTGTCCGTGTCATTCCCTCCTCTTTCTCCCTTCCATAACGTCTCTTTTCGAGAGGAGTCAGATGAGGTGGCTTGGGCATTTGATCAGGATGCCTCCTGGATGCCTCCCTGGTGAGGTGTTCCAGGCACGTCTAACCAGGAGGAGGCCCCAGGGAAGACCCAGGACACGCTGGAGGGACTATGTCTCTCGGCTGGCCTGGGAACATCTCGGGATTCCTCCGGAAGAGCTAGTAGATTTAGGATAAGCGGAAGAGGATGGATGGATGTCTGTCGTTAGTGTTTTGTATGCCTTTCTTTCGTGTGTGCTATTGTGTTCTTCCAGACAGACAAAAAAGTGCTCATGTATTGGTGATATAAGTCTATTTTGAGATGTGGATTAACTGTTTTGGTAACTGTAGTGCATTTTGGTGGAGGGCTTAACTGTTTGGCCAAGATGTGTGTTGGTGTTGCAGACTGGGTACAGAGTTTTGAGACAGTGACTTCAGTATTGCAAAACACGCTTTAGTAATTGGAAAAAAACTGTAAATATCTTCTTAAAATTGAAAGCTAGGACCATAACACATTAACTTCACAATGTAGATATTATATTATTTGACTTACAAATATTGACGTAATTTATGTTGCTCCTTTGCTGTGAAATTGTTTGGTTAAATGTGTGAAATATCATTTATGTGATCATGTAGCCAATAACCAAGTTTGATAAACCATTTTGCATTTTTTGTATTGAACCTTAAGCCTATTGCCATATACACATACACCAGTAACCTACAACATTAGAACCACCTGCCTAATATTGTGAGCCCAAACAGATACAAAACAGCATATGGGATTCCATATGGGAATTCCATTGCCATGTACACAGTGGCGTAGCTCGAGTTTTTGCCACTCGGGGCGGAGCGGGGCTTCAATTTGCTACCCTCCAACGTATCTGAATATGTTAGCCTATTTAAATAGAAAATTAAAATGACATATAGAGAAAAATTAAGATACATTTTGCATAGTTTTATTCATATATAGAGAAACAGCAATATTTTTTATCACACATAATTATTTATAAGCATCAACTAGACAAGAATATAGTATAGACGCACTGATAAGCCATGTTCTGATTATTAGTTTAATATAATTACACTGGGCGGCAGTGGTAGCGCTGCTGCCTTGCAGCTTCCCGGGTCCTCCCTGCGTGGAGTTTGCATGTTCTCCCCGTGTCTGCATGGGTTTCCTCCGGGAGCTCCGGTTTCCTCCCACAGTCCAAAGACATGCAGGTTAGGTGGACTGGCGATTCTAAATTGGCCCTAGTGTGTGCTTGGTGTGTGGGTGTGTTTGTGTGTGTCCTGCGGTGGGTTGGCACCCTGCCCGTGATTGGTTCCTGCCTTGTGCCCTGTGTTGGCTGGGATTGGCTCCAGCAGACGCCCGTGACCCTGTGTTCAGATTCAGCGGGTTGGAAAATGGATGGATGGATGAATATAATTACGCTGTGAAAACCAGAACCGGTGTAGTGTACAAGTGATAGGTTGGGATGAGCAAGAACACATTCGGATTGTTAATGAAACGAAATTATACATTGTGAATTAGTTGTTTATCTTCCTAGAAATTATTTTCGGTGTAATGTTTGTTTATTTTTGTTATTGCCTCATAAATATCAACTGCCGTGTCTGATGCCGTCACAGAAGGACCGTCTGAAAATGATTTTTGAAGCATTTGTGGATGAAAATCAGAGAATTTGACTTTTTTCATTCATGAGTGATATTTTTCCGAACCCTGCTGCTTACAAGTGAAGTGTTCTGAGCCTTTTGGCCAATAATGCTGCCCCCAAAAATGTGCCGCCCAGGGCGAACCGCCCCCTCTGCCCGCCCCTAGCTACGCCACTGCATGTACAGGTGTAAGCGATCTGAAACAATCTTTAAGTAGGTGTACGTGTCAAAGTAACATGTACAGTAAATGAATGCCAGGACCCAAGGTTTTGTAGCAGAGCATTGTGCAGTTCATCACAGTGTCTCTGTCGGTTTGCCTTCTTCTCGTAGTGCTTCCTGCTCCCATCACTTCCCCAGATAAACAACACACACACACACATGGGCAGCCACAAGATCTACAATAAAACATGATTCATCAGACAAGGCCACCTTCCTCCATTACTCCATAGTCCAGTTCTGATGCTCACATGTCCATTGTAGGTACTGTTGGTGGTGCACAGGGGTCAGCACAGGTACTCTGTCCAGTCTGCAGTCCTGCAGCCCCAGGGGCAGCAATCCGCTATGCACTGTGTGTTCTAACACCTTTCTCTCATGGCCAGCATTAAGTTTTTCAGCAATTTGTGCTACAGTTGCTCTTCTGTGGCATCAGACCAGACGGACTAGCCTCAGCTCCCCACATGTATCAATGAGCAATGGATGCCCCTGTCAATGGTTCACAGGATGTCCTTCCTTGGAACACTTTTGGTAGGTACTAACCAGTGCATACTGGGAACACTCCACAAGACCTACCATTTTGGAAATGCTCTGACCCAGTCGTCTAGCCAACACAATTTGGCCCTAGTCAAAGTCACTGATGCCCAGTTTTCCTGTTTCCAAAACACCTTCAAGAACTGACTGTTTGCTTTCTGTCAAATATATGCCACCCCTTGACAGGAGCCACCGTAACGAGATCCTTGTTATTCACTTCACCTGTCAGTGGTTTTAATGTTGTTTGGCTGATTGGTGTCTATAGTACTGTGCATCTCCATGTTGTTATGAGAGAAATGGTTAAAATTTCTTTTTTAGAGACATTACAGCCTAAAGGTAAAATAACGCCCAGGATGAAAATATGTGCTTGCATGCAAACTAAGTACTCGTATTTCTTCTTAGTGTGACAACTGCAATTTAATAATAATAATTCATTACATTTATATAGCGCTTTTCTTAGTACTCAAAGCGCTATCCACACAGGGAGGAACCAGGAAGCGAACCCACAATCTTCTTACTGCAAAGCAGCAGCACTACCACTGCGCCACCTGTGAGGATATATAATTTAAACACGTCCTCATTTGCCTTACCCTGACATGTTTCTCCTTTTGTTCTGTCTTTTGAATTTTGCTTTGTCTTTTTTATTTCCTTCTTCCTTATTCTTCCTTATTCCATATGATCTGCCTACAGATTGATATTTCATCCTATAGTAGTTAATCTCTTCTAAGCAAGTTTTAGTTCAATAAAGTTACATCTTGTGCTGTTTTAATATTTTGCCATAAAACACACACAGGTGACATAACACAGGTATACTACAGCTGGGAGTTTTCTTTCTTTTAATTTTTTTTGCTTTTTAGTCATTCTGGCATATGTTCAGACCATAATGTGTGTGTATATTGATTATGTATTTGTTTGTTTGTTTGCTTTTTGTGCATCTGAAAGAAACCTATGAGAACTTGGCAAATCCTCTCGAGAAAATTAACTACAATAATAACTATTGGTTCATATGTGAGGACCTGAACGTTTGGTGCATCTTATTGGTCTCACTGTTGTGGGATAGCAGAATGAAGAAATGACATTTGACATTGAGTTCAGACGGGAATGGACAACTAGAAAAAAGCTACAGCTTGGTAGATCTAGCTAGATGGAACCACATTAAGTTCTGCTACCACAACTTCATGTTAAGCTTGGTTTAATGAAGCAGTTTGTCAAAGCTATATCAAAAGATACATTTGTACCAAAGGCTTCTGGATATGCCTGACACTAAATTGAAAGAGGGCATTTTTGCCAGAGCTGATATTAGAAAACTCATTTCTTATTCAGAATTTAATGAATGACCTGGAATGAGATGCTATGGTATCATTCAGAGAATTATTTTCTCAGTTTTTAGGTAACAATAAAGATCCAAATTATTAAGAAATTGTGAAAAATGTTAGTTCATTTTAAGGAATTGTTTTGCAACACGAGTCTCAAAGTTCACTTTTTGGATTTGCATTTAGAATTTTTCCTTTAAAAACTTGGGGGTGGTGAGTGAAGAGTAGGGTAAAAGATTCTGTTGGGATATTGAGGACATAGAAAGAAGGTTCCAGGGATGTCGGGATGTCAATGTGATGGTGGACTACTGCTGGATGATGTAAGAAAAAGTGTAGAACCGATGGGGCAACAAATGAAGGTTTGGATCAAAACACTAAGAAGTGACAAAAAACTGGGCAAGTTATACGTAAGTCACTGAATAAGTAGTGTGTTTTCTTTGCAAATACTGTATGCTTAAAAATATTACATTGAATAAATTTGTCATGCTTAATTTATTTACAACTATACTGTATACATGAATAATTTGTACAATTTGTTAATAATTACATTTCTTTTCAATTTTGTATTTAAATGTGACAAAATAGGACAAATAGATAGATAGATAGATAGATAGATAGATAGATAGATAGATAGATAGATAGATAGATAGATAGATAGATCTTTAAGCTCTTTAAAAAATAAATTAATAAATATGTAGATTAGAGTAAATAAATAAATATACACACACACCTTGGTCTGAACGCACACCAGAATGACTATAAAGCAAGAAAATGAAAAAGACAGAAAAGTTTTCACTTGGCTGTCACTGTAACTGTGATGCATTACGCAAGCATATTGCTGTTGATATAAAGGAGCCCCTGTGGCATTTCTTAAAACATTTCTGCTGAATAATTTGTCAGCTGAAAGTCTGTCAGAGAGAGGATGTGCAGTATTGGTCATAACAGCGCTCAGTTTTGTTTTAATTCTCCCCTTTGCTACGACCTCCAGGAGGTCCACAGTCCATGCTATAACTGAGTCTGCCCTCTTAATTAGTTGGTTGATTCAGTGGGCTCTCTTGAAGTGATGTTACCAGCCCAGCACACCACAGTGTAGAGGATCGCACTGGCCATCACAGTTATTATATTTTTTTTTATTGTTTTCATGAATTAAAATAAATTTAACTATTCACAATCAAAACAGTTTTTTATGAGTTTGATTTTGCACATCTCTGTCATTTTCAGAGAGTCGGCTTGTATTAACAGTTTATACCTTTAAAACAATTAGACTGAGGGGGTTGTTCTCAAGAAATCCCAGACCCTGAAATTAATCCACGGAAACCACAAGTGGGCTAAGCACAGGTATTATGTTAAATGGACAACAACATATAAGGAGGGAAGAAGAAAAGACAAAGTACTAAACCATTAAACAATAAAATAAATCTAGTGTCTCACTTGGCCCTTTCGGAGCAGTTCTTTTTATTTTCCTATTAGTTGTGGTAGCTGTCTCACTCACCCTAACACCATACAGTAAAGCACACTGTCTTCTCATCTCCAGCTCTCTGCCATATTTTCATCCAGCCAGTTTGAATCCTTGTTCATCTCTCCTTTCTACTGCAAGTGTAACGGCACTACAGCCAGTTTTAAACCCCAGTCCATGACAATTCCACGGATCACTTCCACCTCCAGGCCAGGAGTTTGCATTCAGTTAGCCCAAGGGCACCAGACTATGTAGTATAGTTAAACCACCATTAGGTCTTAACACTTGATTCTTGTACTGTACTGAATAAAATACTGCACAACTTACATTCTCCTTCATCCCTGTACTTTATTATTCGTTTTTGGTGCAGTTATTTTGCTGGGATAAATGAACATCCTGTTGTGCTAATATGACTTGATTTTCTGCAGGACATTGACATAATAACTCTACAAAAACAGAAGGGGCTATAGTTGATGTTTATAACATAAAAATGAATTGATTTTGCCAACGTGCTCATTCAGTTCCTGTGTCGCACTAGTCCTACTGTAATGACAAATCTCTGAATTGTATTTTGAAAGATCAAAACATAAGCAGTACCTGCATTATAATTTTGGTCTGCAAAACTTGTATGATATATTCCATCATAGTTTTGTGCCTTTTGTAAGAACAGCACACTTAAATTGAAAGTAAAAGACTACTTAAAAGTAATTCTTTATCGCAGCGCAGCAGTAGCCAAGTCTTGGTAAGATAAACTACTACTGTACTTGCTTTTGAATTAAAAGAACGACTGTGTTGTGGCCGCTGCACGATCGTGTCGTTTGCACCCCCATGTGTCTCAGTGCGCCGGTCATTGCCTTACCTGCTTGTGCTTCCAGGTTTTCTAGGAGAACGTCCCGGTGTTCGACTAATGTTCAAAGAAAGGAGTCCACAGAACTTTAGTTTTCACGAGCGCAGCGCGTTGTGTTCAGCGACAAACTTCATGAAACCCAGCAAAACTCGTGGGCATAATGAAGTGAAAGTGAAACATTTAGTGAGAGTTGCTGACAGCTGCATGCATGATAGTTACTGTTTCATCCACGTTGCCACACGCTACATAAAACGAAGATGATCTGAAATGCATAACTAAACGAAAGAAATGGCACTTAACACCTGCAATGTTTTATTTAAAGGCCGGATTTTACGGCACACAGTCATTTGATTAGTATAATGCCATTTTTCAACGCTTTTACAAGCTGTGCTGTAAGTTTTCACCAAGTGCTACTGACAAAGTGAATGATATGTGAACAACACGCTTTGATTTATTCTTTTTTTTTTTTTTGTATACTTTTAAAATTTGTGCACATGCGCATTTGTACACCACGCCGCACCCTGAGCAGGTTTCCCAGGAATTGGAGCTCAACGTTTGCCGAAAGCAGAGCTTCTTAAACTCACGATCCTGATTGTGCTGTAAAGTCAGCCAAGTTTGTCCAAACGTGAATTCAGTTGCCTGTGGTGTATCGCCGAGTATCTGCCGTCCTTATTGCGCTAGTTTGTGTTATGAGCCGTTGACAAATGATTCAGATTTCGTTTTTATGATGTGAACATACAGTTAATACTCACCTGGACACCAACCTGTAAAACAGTCAAACTGAGATGACTGCCAAGAAAAGAGACGTTATGGAAGGGAGAAAGAGGAGGGAATGACACGGACAAGCTTGTGAAATGAAAGGAAGGCGGACAACAGAGTATCTGATTTTTTCAGTTCGATTTTATTTATAACCAAAAACGTATCCAATAATATACATCCATCCATCCTTCCATCCATCCATCCTCTTCCGCTTATCCGAGGTCGGGTCGCGGGGGCAGCAGCTTGAGCAGAGATGCCCAGACTTCCCTCTCCCCGGCCACTTCTTCTAGTTCTTCCGGAAGAATCCCAAGGCGTTCCCAGGCCAGTCGAGAGACATAGTCCCTCCAGCGTGTCCTGGGTCTTCCCCGGGGCCTCCTCCCGGTTAGACGTGCCCGTAACACCCCACCAGGGAGGCATCCAGGAGGCATCCTGATCAGATGCCCAAGCCACCTCATCTGACTCCTCTCGATGCGGAGGAGCAGCGGCTCTACTCTGAGCCCCTCCCGGATGACTGAGCTTCTCACCCTATCTTTAAGGGAGAGCCCAGACACCCTGCGGAGGAAACTCATTTCAGCCGCTTGTATTCGCGATCTCGTTCTTTCGGTCACTACCCACAGCTCATGACCATAGGTGAGGGTAGGAACATAGATCGACTGGTAAATTGAGAGCTTTGCCTTACGGCTCAGCTCCTTTTTCACCACGACAGACTGATGCTGAGCCCGCATCACTGTGGATGCCGCACCGATCCGCCTGTCGATCTCACGCTCCATTCTTCCCTCACTCGTGAACAAGACCCCGAGATACTTGAACTCCTCCACTTGGGGCAGGGTCTTGCTACCAACCCTGAGAGGGTACTCCACCCTTTTCCGGCTGAGGACCATGGTCTCGGATTTGGAGGTGCTGATTCCCATCCCAGCCGCTTCACACTTGGCTGTGAACCGATCTAGAGATAGCTGAAGATCACTGCCTGATGAAGCAAACAGGACAACATCATCTGCAAAAAGCAGTGACCCAATCCTGAGTCCACCAAACCGGACCCCCTCAACGCCCTGGCTGCGCCTAGAAATTCTGTCCATAAAAGTTATGATCAGAATCGGTGACAAAGGGCAGCCCTGGCAGAGTCCAACTCTCACTGGAAACGGGTACGACTTACTGCCGGAAATGCGGAACAAGCTCTGACACCGATCGTACAGGGACCGAACAGCCCTTATCAGGGGGTCCGGTACCCCATACTCTCGGAGTACCCCCCACAGGATTCCCTGAGGGACACGGTCGAATGCCTTTTCCAAGTCCACAAAACACATGTAGACTGGTTGGGCAAACTCCCATGCACCCTCCAGGACCCTGCTAAGGGTGTAGAGCTGGTCCACTGTTCCGCGACCAGGACGAAAACCACACTGTTCCTCCTGAATCCGAGGCTCGACTCTCCGACGGACCCTCCTATCCAGGACCCCCTAATAGACTTTTCCAGGGAGGCTGAGGAGTGTGATCCCTCTGTAGTTGGAACACACCCTCCGGTCCCCTTTCTTAAAGAGGGGGACCACCACCCCGGTCTGCCAATCCAGGCGCACTGTCCCTGATGTCCATGCGATGTTGCAGAGGCGTGTCAACCAAGACAGTCCTACAACATCCAGAGCCTTGAGGCGTATCTCATCCACCCCCGGGGCCCTGCCACCAAGGAGTTTTTTGACCACCTCGGTGACCTCAGTCCCAGAGATGGGGGAGCCCACCTTTGAGTCCCCAGACTCTGCTTCCTCATTGGAAGGCATGTTAATGGGATTGAGGAGGTCTTCGAAGTACTCCCCCCACCGACCCACAACGTCCCGAGTCGTGGTCAGCAGCGCACCATCCCCACCATATACAGTGTTGACACTGCACTGCTTCCCCCTCCTGAGACGCCGGACAGTGGACCAGAATCTCCTTGAAGCCGTCCGAAAATCGTTCTCCATGGCCTCCCCAAACTCCTCCCACGCCCGAGTTTTTGCCTCAGCAACCACCAAAGCCACATTCTGCTTGTCCTGCCGGTACCTATTAGCTGCCTCCAGAGTCCCACAGGACAAAAGGGACTGGGAGGACTCCTTCTTCAGCTTGACGGCATCCCTCACCGCCGGTGTCCACCAATGGGTTCGGGGATTGCCGCCACGACAGGCACCGACCACCTTACGGCCACAGCTCTGGTCAGGTGCCTCAACAATAGAGGCACGGAACATGGCCCATTTGGACTCGATGTCCCCCACCTCCCCCGGGATGTGGTTGAAGTTCTGCCGGAGGTGGGAGTTGAAGCTACTTCTGACAGGGGGCTCTGCCAGACATTCCCAGCAGACCCTCACAACACGTTTGGGCCTACCAGGCTTGTCCGGCATCCACCCCCACTATCGAAGCCAACTCACCACCAGGTGGTGATCAGTTGACAGCTCCGCCCCTCTCTTCACCCGAGTGTCCAAGACATGTGGCCGCAAGTCCGATGACACAACCACAAAGTCGATCATCGAACTGAGGCCTAGGGTGTCCTGGTGCCAAGTGCACATATGAACACCCCTATGCTTGAACATGGTGTTCATTATGGACAATCCGTGACGAGCAGAGAAGTCCAATAACAAAACACCGCTTGGGTTCAGATCGGGGGGGCCATTCCTCCCAATCACGCCCTTCCAGGTCTCACTGTCATTGCCCATGTCAGCATTGAAGTCTCCCAGCAGAACGAGGGAGTCCCCAGAAGGTATGCCCTCTAGCACCCCCTCCAGAGACTCCAAAAAGGGTGGGTACTCCAAACTGCTGTTCGGTGCATACGCACAAACAACAGTTAGGACCCATCCCCCCACCCGAAGGCGGAGGGAGGCTACCCTCTCGTCTACCGGGGTAAACCTCAATGAACAGGCTCCAAGTCGGGGGGCAATAAGTATACCCAAACCCGCTCGGCGCCTCTCACCGGGGGCAACTCCAGAGTGGTAGAGAGTCCAGCCCCTCTCAAAGAGATTGGTTCCAGAGTCCAAGCTGTGCGTCGAGGTGAGTCCGACTATATCTAGCCGGAACCTCTCAACCTCGCGCACTAGCTCAGGCTCCTTCCCCTTCAGAGAGGTGACATTCCACGTCCCAAGAGCCAGCTTCTGTAGCCGAGGATCGGACCGCCAAGGTCCCCGCCTTCGGCCACCACCCAACTCACACAGCACCCGACCTCCTTGGCCCCTCCCATAGGTGGTGAGCCCATGGGAAGGGGGACCCACGTTACCTCTTCGGGCTGTGCCCGGCCGAGCCTCATGGGTGCAGGCCCGGCCACCAGGCGCTCGCCATCGAGCCCCACCTCCAGGCCTGGCTCAAGAGGGGGGCCCCAGTGACCCGCGTCCGGGCAAGGGAAAACGCCGTCCAAAGTTTTCTTTCATCATAGGAGGTTTGAACCGCTCTTTGTCTCATCCCTCACCTAGGACCAGTTTGCCTTGGGTGGCCCTACCAGGGGCATAAAGCCCCGGACAACAGAGCTCCTAGGATCATTGGGACACGCGAACCCCTCCACCATGATAAAGTGGCGGTTAAAGGAGGGGCCAATAATATACAGTAATTAACAATACAAAATTAAGTAATACAGCTGATAACATATTAGACAATAAAGACAAAGTCAGGGATATTTAACTAATTTGCACAAACAACTAATTTGCACAAACAACTGACAAACAACACATTATTTTTTAATATTTTCACTGGCTTTAACATAACATTCCACTTCCATTTTAAATAGACTAATGTTTGATGTTGAATTCTTCCATTTCATTGTATGAATTCGGTACGTTCCCATCATCAATAACAGGTTTATTATAGATAAAAACCTCTGGTCTATATCTGGGCAGGTAAAGCAAAATAAAACATCAAAATTACTGAAACTTTAGATACATTTGTAAAAATACTCCTGGTCCTTCCAAAACAGTTTTGATTGAATACATTCACAAAATTAAATGCAGTATAGTTTCGGTATTAATATTACAAAATGCACATTTCTCAGTTGAGAAGCTGAATCTGGATAATGTCACCTTAGCAAGGTAAATGCTATGTGTAATCTTGTGCACTCTTAAAAATAAAGGTGCCAGAGCCGTTCTTCAGAGCCATGCCATAGAGGAACCATTTTTGTTTCCCAAACGATCCATCCACAAGAAGATTCCAGAAAGATCCTTTATTGTAGATTTGTAACAGTCTTCATACACTAAATAACCATGAACGGATGATAACAGATTTGTGAAATACCAATGGTTCATGATTTTAAAAGGACTCTTGCTGCATACAGTAACACAGGTTAAGTGCAGTGTTTCGTAATATACAGTATTAGTGTCCTGTTAGGTAGCATATCTTACATTAAAGGTTTTATTTTCTACATATTAGGAAGTTTTTCAAAGTACAAGCAATCAACTTCATATGCAAAGAACCCTTCCCAGAAGGAAATGTTGCTTTGTCAAGAAATAGTTCTACGAGGAACCACACTATCCAGAAAAGAATTATAAAGTGCCATTAAAGAACTATTATTTTTTAGAGGGTATGACACTTCCATTTATTAGTAAGACAAGATATACTTGGCATTTTCGAAGTTTTCCAACTTCTTTCCAATTAACATCTTCAAATGCAGAGTTCCAATATATCTTTGCTGTGTAAAATATTTAATTAAACACATGCTTTTAATATAATTATTGCTATTACATTTCATATCCAAAAAATTAACACAGAATAATACATCACACAATCAATTACTGGTTGAATGCATGTCTGTTCCATGACTGCCCTTAACAAGAGTTATAACCCTACTAGGGATGACATCAAGCACCTTCACATGTCCTTTCAGTATAACAGGAATCTAAAAGGTTTTCAAAAACACAGTATAAGACAATAAATTATCATTCTACTTTAACAACTGTTTCATTAGTACTATATTACTGTCAAACTATCTTTTAAAAATTATGGATTTATATTTATCACATATATCTGTGTTATTCCAAATAATACGTGTACACAAGGAAAAACTGTTTATAGGCAAGAGTCTAAGAAATAAGTGTCTATTCATGGAAATTTGATGACTTAACAGATATTTTGTTAACAACGAAACTGCAATTCAATACAAACTCAAGTCCACCTGTCCTTTAAAAAAAAAACAACAACTGAGTAATGATATTCCACACACTTTCTCTATTTTTGGCAATTTTTTTTCCAATTAACCTTAAAAACAGAATTTGATGTTTTAAAGTCTAAAACAATCAGGCCACTTTTGTTCTGTTTATTGGTGACAATTGTTTGTTTTTTTTTTGCAGGTAGTGGTTTATTTTTCCAGATGAAATTATAAATACATTTATCAAAGTTATTTATTACAGTTTGTGATAATTCATTATAAGCTGACTGAGATATACATAATATATATATTATAAAAAGAAATCCTGTCCCCTGAACTGATAGTCTATGATACGTGATCTTCTCGGAAGATAATTTAAAGACCCGCGAGACAAAAGAGACCTGCCACGGTGCGTCTCACGGGAACATAGAACGAGAGTCTTGCAAGACACACCCTGCTTACAAGCAATATCAAAAAAAACAAATCAGTAGTGTAAAGGCAGCCATGCAGCACACACAGCTCCAGGGCTCTCAGTGCATATAAAGTGCATAAGGTCAATATGGTAGAAGTGAATAGGGTAGAAATGAAATGAATAGGGTAGAAATGAAACTTCGACGATTAAACGAAGAAGAAAGAAAAGCGCGGAGAAAAGAGACCCAAAAGCGATGGAGAGAAAAAAAATGCTAAAAAGAAAAACAATAATCTAGGTGCAAATTTAGAAAATAAAGAATGTGATGATCAGCCCAGAACAAGTGGAATGAAAAAAAAGCACGTCGATTCAGGCGTGGAGAAGAGTGACTCAAATGCGTTGGACAGAAAACAGAGCAAAAAAGAATAATCGAGGTGCAAATTCAGAAAATAAGGAAAGTAATTATCAGCCCGGAACAAGTGTAATTGAAAAAAAGCACGTCCAATCCGGCTCAGAATTAAAAGACAATGAGTAAAAGACAAAGTAGAACTTCATAGAGATGTTTACAAACATTGACGCTAAACACATGCAGAGCAGGTTAGAGACTTTGAAACCAGGGAAATTAGAAAGGCTCAAAAAAAAAAAAAGGCGCTATACACATGTGGAGAAACCCCAACCGAATGCGAGCAGCGTTATACATCCTGCAAGAAAGAATTCAACCACGCCTGTGGCCAGAAATAAAAGACAGGTATTGCTTTTACAACATCACGCGAGACCAGGCAGTGAGCCATCATTTAAAACAAGTCAACAGACCTCTAAGCTAGCAGTTGTTGGATTGCTTTTGGCAGGCAAGCATCATGTGCTCGGAGCTCTTAAAACAACGACATGCGACAGACAGAAGAGGCAGCTAGCAAGCAGCAAAAAGACAGCAAATGATCCAAAGGCTTATCCTTAGCGTACGTTCAGCCACAACACCCTTCACAACACAAGCAGTATTATAAGTCTGGGAAGAAAGAGATGTAAACACGCGCAGGGCAGGAAATAAAGAAAGAAGTATTGTTTTTACAAAAGTTTTTAAAGTAAAAGTGAAAATAATGCATATGTAACAATTCACAAGAAAATAACAATCTCTTTAAATTGTAGATTGCCTGCCTAAGGTAAAGTCATCCCTGATGAATGGGGATGTGGGAATGAGGGGTCCTTTCATTGGATTAGCGCTATTTCAGATGTGGAATGGCAAAATGGGGGAGGCAGCTTGATGAATGAGGTCTCCAGGACCTCAAATCCAAACCATATTATGTGATATCATCTAATGTGAAATTCTACTCCATACTTCTAGAATTTTTATTTTTATACTGTATTGAGGATTTTTTCTGTTCTATATATTGTACTGTATGGCTCAGAATTAAAAGACAATGAGTAAAATGACAAAGTAGAACTTCATAAAGACATTTACAAACGTTGACGCTAAACACATGCAGAGCAGGTTAGAGACTATGAAACCAGTGAAATTAGAAAGGCTCAAAAAAAAAAAAAAACGGCACTATACACATGTGGAGAAAGTTAAAGGATATGAAAGTGGGAAAATTAGAAAATATAAAAAAAGAAAGTAAAGATCGCAGTAGCACAAACAAACAAACTGCCTCATTTAACTATGCACCAGTCTAACTTTGGTTTTGCACAATAATTACTACACTATTGCACCTTAACACTTAATTCTACTTTATTCACATAATTTTACTTATTTATTATGTTCTACTAGATAGATAGATAGATAGATAGATAGATAGATAGATAGATAGATAGATAGATAGATAGATAGATAGATAGATAGATAGATAGATAGATACTTTATTAACTATACTGTTATCTTTCAATCTATGACTTTTTGTTAATCTAACTGATATTCTTCTAACTTTGCACAGTTTTTGATAAGTGGATCAAGATGCATTTCACCGCGTGTTGTCCTGTATAACTATGCATGTGACAAATAAAGAATCTTGAGAATTTCAAAAACGGAGTTTACCGCACATGCATTTATTGGTTACTTTGTTAGTGTATATATATTTATCTGTCTGCTTATTTAAAAAGCTACATTTACCCCAGGAGTCAAAAACGTTCTGTCTAGCCCTTGTACAAAAGCCTAGACAAAAGCTGGGGTATCACCTTGGTAACCCCATGTACTTTTGGAACTGTGAGAGGAAAATAGCACAACTTTACAGACAAGAGTCCAATGCAGAACTCTACTTACTTTTTTACTTTGTAAAAAAAAAATATTAACTGCTGATGATGTAGATTGTTTTGTCTATGCTGAAATTCCAAACAGAGAAACGTATCCTGACCTCATTAAAAAGATTCAGCATATTGGGACTCACAAGATTACAAATATTGTTTTTACAGAAGTTCTGAAATAAAAGTGAAACTAATGAAATAGCAACAATTCAAAGAAAAAAAAATCTTAATATTGTGTATACGGAAAACCAAACACGGGGGCTGGTGAGCAAAGCGAGCAGGGGGCGAAGCCCCCTAGTATATATATATATATATATATATATATATATATATATATATATATATATATATATATATATATACAATAATCCCTCCTCCATCGCGGGGGTTGCGTCCCAGAGCCACCCGCGAAATAAGAAAATCCGCGAAGTAGAAACCATATGTTTATATGGTTATTTTTATATTGTCATGCTTGGGTCACAGATTTGCGCAGAAACACAGGAGGTTGTAGAGAGACGGGAACGTTATTCAAACACTGCAAACAAACATTTGTCTCTTTTTCAAAAGTTTAAACTGTGCTCCATGACAAGACAGAGATGACAGTTCCATCTCACAATTAAAAGAATGCAAACATATCTTCCTCTTCAAAGGAGTGCGCATCAGGAGCAGATAATGTCAGAGAGATAGAGAAAAGCAAACAAATCAATAGGGCTGTTTGGCTTTTAAGTATGCGAAGCACCGCGGCACAAAGCTGTTGAAGGCAGCAGCTCACACCCCCTCCGTCAGGAGCAGAGAAAGAGAGAGAGAGAGAGAGAGATAGAGAAAAACAAACAATCAAAAATCAATACGTGCCCTTCGTGCTTTTAAGTATGCGAAGCACCGTGCAGCATGTCGCTTCATGAAGCAGCTGCACAGAAGGTAGCAACGTGAAGATAATCTTTCAGCATTTTTAGACGTGCGTCCGTATCGTCTAGGTGTGCGAACAGCCCCCTTGCTCAATCCCCCTACGTCAGGATCAGAGAAAGTCAGCGCAAGAGAGAGAGAGAGAAAAGTAAGTTGGGTAGCTTCTCAGCCATCTGCCAATAGCGTCCCTTGTATGAAATCAACTGGGAAAACCAAATGAGGAAGCATGTACAAGAAATTAAAAGACCAGTTGTCCGCAGAAATCCGCGAACCAGCAAAAAATCCGCGATATATATTTAAATATGCTTACATATAAAATCCACGATAGAGTGAAGCCGCGAAAGGTGAAGCGCGATACAGCGAGGGATTACTGTATATGCAGTGAGTGTGTACGCCTGATGAGCCCAGAATTAGGGCGAAACACATGTCGCGTACTCTTTGCATTATTTGACAGTAAACTATTTCAACCATTCTATGATCTGCTTCTCGCAACTGAAAGAGGGCACCGTGGCGGATGTTAGCCGACTTGCTGACCAACCACAATCATTACCTGGTAGGCAACCACCCAAACAATCAGATTATGATTCAGACTACGAATGCCATGAATATATATATATATATATATATATATATATATATATATATATATATATATATATATATATATATAATCTGCGGTGGGTTGGCACCCTGCCCAGGATTGGTTCCTGCCTTGTGCCCTGTGTTGGCTGGGATTGGCTCCAGCAGACCCCCGTGACCCTGTGTTCGGATTCAACGGGTTGGAAAATGGATGGATGGATATATATAATATATTATATATATAATATATAATATATATTATAGGGGTAACATTTAAATTACTCCTTTCTGACTGATCTTTACATATATCTCAATTCCTAAATACTTTATTTTTTGTTTCATTGGGTTGTCACATATATAAATTCTGAATTGCAATCTATTAATGGGAAATTTTTGGATATTAAGGGTTGTTTCTGATACAGATGAGAAGAGATTAATTCTGTCGGTTGCCTTTTTCTTTCTTTAAAAATTGAAATGGTTCTCTCATGAGTTAAACAAGAAATTTTAACTTCGCTTCCCAAAGACTGATACCTTGGAATTGATTTGTCTTAATATCAAGAATAAGAAAAGTGAACAGTCTTGCCTAATACCTCATCTAATATCACATTTTGGTGGTTTCATTACAGAGTTTAATTGAAATATATTGCTACCATTAAGTAAAGTCTTAGCAGCAGAATGGTCCAAAACCAAAAAATTGCAATTTCTTAAAAATAAAATTTTGCTCTAGCGTGTCATGTGCTTTATAAAAATCTAAAAATAAAATTAAACTGTCATCCTTAACAACATCATCAGAATTCATCAAATACAAAATAAAATTAATATTATTATAAATATGACTCCAGTTCATAAAACCTGATAGTGACTTATCAACAATCTCATCTGGATGTTCTTTCATTCTCTTGGCAAATATTATAGCAAATAACTTTTTGTCATCAACTTTACACAAGTAATTGGTCTCCACTTTTCTAATATGAAAGTAGCCTCATTGGGTTGGGGTAGATACTCATCCTGGTCTCATTGAAGGAGGCAGTTCACTACTTGTTACATTTTTATTTATTGGTTGATTCATTGTATGTATGATTGATTGACTGTATTATCTGTCTGTGAGTCTATATCCCTGCTTTTTATATTTCTGCTGCTGTAGGCATCTGAATTTTCCCTTGACATTAATAAAGTTTATCTAATCTAATCTAATATATAAATATAATAAATTCTAAAATTGTAAGAGTAAGAGCAGTTCACATCTCGAAGTGGAGCCGTGCGGGTTTGAACTCGCCACCCTCTGATTCCCAGTCAGGAGCTGATACCATTACGCCACCACAGTGGTTGTAGTAAGAGTGTCAATGTGGCATGCTAACGTGGCTTTTTCTTTTGTGCAGTTATATTTTTGAATAAAAGCGCACGTGTTCTCTTATTTGTACCTTTTGTGAAAGTGTTTCTTTGATATATGGACTTCAGGCTTCATACGTTATATAGTTTATGCCTACATTTTGTCATTTACTATTAGAATATGAAAAACATTTCTATTTTAAAAATGTGTTTGCACAGACTACTGAACGGAACGGAACACACATGAAATGCGTGTATTCCAAATAACACTATATTATTTCCACTCTAAAACTCCACTTCAATCCCAGATAATCAAAACAAGGCAAGGCATGAGCTAGGAGAAATTCGTTCTAAGTCGGTGGGGGGATGGAATAGCTGGCTGCTAGTAGCTTTTCTTTATCAGCACATTTAGATGACAAAGGACTCTAGCGGAGAGGTGCAAACAGATTTAAGACGCGATTTAAGGTGGGACGGATTTACGAGTTTTTTCGTAGGCTCTGGTAATTCTAGTGTTAAAAGCCAAACAGCACCTATTGATTTTGATAGATAGATTGTTTGCTTTTCTCTCTCTGTCTCTCTCTCTGACATTATCTGCTCCTGACATGCACTCCTTTGAAGAGGAAGATATGTTTGCATTCTTTTAATTGTGAGATGGAACTGTCATCTCCTTGAACCGCCACCTTATCATGTTGGAGGGGTTTGCGTGTCCCAATGATCCTAGGAGCTCTGTTATCTGGGGCTTTATGCCCCTGGTAGGGCCACCCAAGGCAAACTGGTCCTAGGTGAGGGATAAGACAAAGAGCGGTTCAACAAACCTCAAATGATGAATCAAAACTTTGGACAGCGTTTTCCTTTGCCCGGACGCGGGTCACTGGGGCCCCCCTCTGGAGCCAGGCCTGGAGGTGAGGCTCGATGGCGAGCACCTGGTAGCCGGGCCTGCACCCATGGGGCTTGGCCGGGCACAGCCCGAAGAGGTAATGTGAGTCTCCCTTCCCATGGGCTCACCACCTATGGGAGGGGCCAAGGAGGTCGGGTGCAGTGTGAGTTGGGTGGTGGCCGAAGGCGGGGACCTTGGCAGTCTGATTCTCGGCTACAGAAACTGGCTCTTGGGACGTGGAATGTCACCTCTCTGAAGGGGAAGGAGCCTGCGCTAATGCGCGAGGTCGAGAGGTTCCGGCTAGATATAGTCGGGCTCACCTCGACGCACAGCTTGGACTCTGGAACCAATCTCCTTGAGAGGGGCTGGACTCTCTACCACTCTGGAGTTGTCCCCGGTGAGAGGCGACGAGTGGGTGTGGGTATACTTATTGCCCCCCAACTTGGAGCCTGTACATTGGGGTTTACCCCGGTGGACGAGAGGGTAGCCTCCCTCCACCTTCGGGTGGGGGGACGGGTCCTAACTGTTGTTTGTGCGTATGCGCCGAACAGCAGTCTGGAGTACCTACCCTTTTTGGAGTCCCTGGAGGGGGTGCTAGAGGGCATACTTTCTGGGGACTCCCTCGTTGTGCTGGGAGACTTCAATGCTGACGTGGGCAATGACAGTGAGACCTGGGAGGGCGTGATTGGGAGGAATGGCCCCCCCGATCTGAACCCGAGCGGTGTTTTGTTATTGGACTTCTGTGCTCGTCACGGATTGTCCATAACAAACACCATGTTCAAGCATAGGGGTGTTCATATGTGCACTTGGCACCAGGACACCCTAGGCCTCAGTTCGATGATCGACTTTGTGGTCTTATCGTTGGACCTGCGGCCACATGTCTTGGACATTCGGGTGAAGAGAGGGATGGAGCTATCAACTGATCACCACTTGGTGGTGAGTAGGCTTCGATAGTGGGGGAGGATGCCGGTCAGGCCTGGTAGGCCCAAACGTGTTGTGAGGGTCTGCTGGGAACGTCTGGCAGAGTCCCCTGTCAGAAGTAGCTTCAACTCCCACCTCCAGCAGAACTTCGACCACATCCCGAGGGAGGTGGGGGACATTGAGTCCGAATGGGCCATGTTCCGTGCCTCTATTGTTGAGGTGGCTGACCGGAGCTGTGGCCGTAAGGTGGTCGGTGCCTGTCGTGGCGGCAATCCCTGAACCTGTTGGTGGACACCGGCGATGAGAGATGCCGTCAAGCTGAAGAAGGAGTCCTACAGGACCTTTTTGTCCTATGGGACTCTGGAGGCAGCTGATAGGTACCGGCAGGCCAAGCGGAATGCGGCTTTGGTGGCTGCTGAGGCAAAAACTCTGGTGTGGGAGGAGTTTGGGGAGGCCATGGAGAACGACTTTCGGACGGCTTTGAGGAGATTCTGGTCCACCATCCGGCGTCTCAGGAGGGGGAAGCAGTGCAGTGTCAACACTGTATATGGTGGGGATCGTGTGCTGCTGACCTTGACTCGAAACGTCAGTGTATGGGGGGGGGTTTGTACTTTGAAGACCTCCTCAATCCCACTAACATCCCTTCCAATGAGGAAGCAGAGCCTGGGGACTCGGAGGTGGGCTCCCCATCTCTGGGACTGAGGTCACCGAGGTGGTCAAAAAACTCCTCGGTGGCAGGACCCCGGGGGTGGATGAGATACGCCCAGAGTTCCTCAAGGCTCTGGATGTTGTAGGACTGTCTTGGTTGACACTCTTCTGCAACATTGCATGGACATCAGGGACAGTGCCTCTGGATTGGCAGACTGGGGTGGTGGTCCCCCTCTTTAAGAAGGGGGACCGGAGGGTGTGTTCCAACTACAGAGGGATCACACTCCTCAGCCTCCCTAAAAAAGTCTATTCAGGGGTCCTGGAGAGGAGGGTCTGCCGGATAGTTGATAGTCTCAGATTCAGGAGAAACAGTGTGGTTTTCGTCCTGGTCGTGGAATAGTGGACCAGCTCTTCACCCTTAGCAGGGTCCTGGAGGGTGCATGGGAGTTTGCCCAACCAGTCTACGTGTGTTTTGTGGACTTGGAAATGGCGTTCGACCATGACCCTCGGGGAATCCTGTGGGAGGTACTCCGAGAGTATGGGGTACTGGACCCCCTGATAAGGGCTGTTCGGTCCCTTTACGATTGGTGTCAGAGCTTGGTCCGCATTGCCTGCAGTAAGTCAAACCCGTTTCCAGGGAGAGTTTGACTCCGCCAGGGCTGCCCTTTGTCACCGATTCTGTTCATAACTTTTATGGACAGAATTACTAGGCGCAGCCAGGGCATTGAGGGGGTCCGGTTTGGTGGACTCAGGATTGGGTCACTGCTTTTTGCAAATGATGTTGTCCTGTTTGCTTCATCAGGCCGTGATCTTCAGCTCTCTCAGGATCGGTTCGCAGCCGGGATGGGAATCAGCACCTCCAAATCCGAGACCATGGTCCTCAGCTGGAAAAGGGTGGAGTGCCCTCTCAGGGTTGGGAGCGAGATCCTGCCCCAAGTGGAGGAGTTCAAGTATCTTGGGGTCTTGTTCACGAGTGAGGAAAGAATGGAGCGTGAGATCGACAGGCAGATCGGTGCGGCGTCCACAGTAATGCGGGCTCTGCATTGGTCTATCGCGGTAAAAAAGGAGCTGTGTCGCAAGACAAAGCTCTCAATTTACCAGTCGATCTATGTTCCTACCCTCACCTATGGTCATGAGCTATGGGTAGTGACCGAAAGAATGAGATCGCGAATACAAGCGGCTGAAATGAGTTTCCTCCGCAGGGTGTCTGGGCTTTCCCTTAAAGATAGGGTGAGAAGCTCAGTCATCCGGGAGGGGCTCAGAGTAGAGCCGCTGCTCCTTCTCATCAAGAGGAGTCAGATGAGGTGGCTCGGGCATCTGATCAGGATGCCTCCTGGACGCCTCCCTGGTGAGGTGTTCCGGGCACGTCTAACCGGGAGGAGACCACGGGGAAGACCCAGGACATGCTGGAGGGACTATGTCTCTCGGCTGGCCTAGGAACGCCTTGGGATTCTCCCGGAAGAGCTAGAAGAAGTGGCCGGGGAGAGGGAAGTCTGGGCATCTCTGCTCAAGCTGCTGCCCCCACGACCCGATCTCGGATAAGTGGAAGAGGATGGATGGATGGATGGAACTGTCATCTCTGGCTTGTCATGGAGCACAGATTAAACTTTTGAAAAAGAGACAAATGTTTGTTTGCAGTGTTTAAAAGTCCCTGTCTCTACAAGGGTGTTATTTCATGTCTAGAGGGCTCTAATAATGTTAAAAAACGTATTTAGAAGGTCGTAAACAGGTTTTCTATGCTCTAACTGTGAAAATATTCGATTTATAAATAAAGAATTCTACTTCGCGGAAATTCATTTATCGCGGTAGAGTCTGGAACTGATTAACCGTGATAAACGAGGGTCGACTGTATTTGTAATTGATTCCTCTAAGAGTACTTAAATACAGGATATCTCGAATAGGGCAGCATGGTGGTGCAGTGGTAGCGCTGCTTCCTCGCAGTTAGGAGACTCCTCCCTGTGTGGAGTTTGCATGTTCTCCCCGTGTCTGTGTGGGTTTCCTCCGGGTACTCCAGTTTCCTCCCACAGTCCAAAGACATGCAGGTTAGGTGCATTGGTGATCCTAAATTGTCCCTAGTGTGTGCTTGGTGTGTGGGTGTGTTTGTGTGTGTCCTGCGGTGGGTTGACGCCCTGCCCGGGATTTGTTCCTGCCTTGTGCCCTGTCTTGGCTGGGATTGGCTCCAGCAGACCCCTCTTGACCCAGTGTTAGGATATAGAGGGTTGGAAAATGGATGGATGGATGGATATCTCGAATAGAATAAAAAAAAGCTAAGTAACACCACTGCCAGCAGAGCACCATTTCAGATGTCCATCTCTTGCAATGGATGTTATTTTTAAATAACGTTTTTCAAATGAGCTCCACTATTAGCAATACATTTTTATAAATGAGTTTGCTAATAGTTTAACATACCCTGGTTTTCATTTAGCAATTCAATTTACCGAAGAAAGAGTAAACTATTCCCAAAAAATTAATTCACTATTTGTATTTTAAACATGAGATGGGATAAATCTTGGTGAAGATATCAGTGAACAGTCCAGCTTAAAATGCTTAACTCTACCGAAAGACATTGTGCTAATGTCTACATCTTGTCTTAACCATTTAATAATTTCTGTTGTTCCCAGATTTGATGCATTCCCTTGGTGTTGGGGCTCCAGAGTTGCTCTTTGTGTTCCCAGGAGGTTCCAGAGTGCTGCCAAGAGGACATTGCTTGCACCCCAGTACTGCCAGGGTGCTCTCAGGAGGTTGCCATTATCTGCAACCTGCAAAAGAACGCTGTGTTATAAGAGGTCTGTATAAACCTAAAACACTCACCTCTGAGCTGATCTCTTATAGCCCAGTCGCCCTCACCAGGAGGTGTCCTGACTGCTGTCCAGGTGCCCACACCAGACCAAAGTCTTCTTGGCTCACCTTCCCTTAATAAAGCTTTATTTGTACTTTTTGTAGTTACTTGTGGGTAGTATATCAGAGGGAATGTTTATTTAGGGGTGTCTGGAAGTCATCCTTTGTGTGGAGGGGGGCTTATGTACACTGTTGAAATTATGTGCATTTTATATTTTATTGCTTTTGGATTTTCTGGCTTTCTTGATTTTTTGTTCTGTTCTTTTTAAGGATTCTGATGTTTGGATTTCATTTTACTTAAGATTGCTTTTTAGGCAACTTCTTTGTGTCCCTTTTCTCTCTTTTGAGCCTTTCTTTGTATTTTTTAGATTTTTAGTGAATAAATCTTTGATTTATAAAGGTTCTTTGTTGCCATTTTTATACACAAGCCGGGGACTGATGGTGACTCTCCTTCTTGTGAGGCTTTCACTTTATTTTTGTAATATTTTTAGTTACAGTATTTTTGCCAGCTTCCCAGTTTCGGGCCTACTTCAGGTGAAGCCAGCAGGTGCCTTAGGAGCCTGGCTGATGTCAGGTGAAATTCTGTTGGGCAGACCAGTTAAGATTCTAGCCTGCTTCCTAGCTTTTTTGGAAGCCTTGCCCATTTTGATATAGAGGAGAGTCCATTTTATAACAATCATGGCCGAACACAAGGCCCAAAAGATTCAGGGAGTTCTGGGTTAATGCAAAATCATTGGAGAGTGCTTGCATATGTATTCCCTGTGATGAACTGGCACCCTGACCAGAATTGGCTTCTGTGCCTGATGCTTGTTGGATAGGTTTCTGCCCCCCATGGCCATGCTCATGATTAGGCGGGCTTAGAAAATGCTGTGGTATGGTATACATATGCAGCTTTAGTTTTTTTGTTTGTTGAAAATAAGTTTAATTTTTGTTAAAACTTTATCTTGTCTATGTGTCTATATTTATCTATTGGGGGGGGGGGGGATATTTATAGTACAGTTGTTTGATGAGTGGTCTATTTAAAAGAGATGTTTGGGGGTGGCAGTAAGTGAGTGTTCAGAATGAACAGAATGTTGTGAGGTTTCTAGTATAGTTTAACATTTAATTATCTGTAATCCTAACATTTTTTCTCTTTGGTTTAGAGTTGAGTATACAATTAAATGGTTTTCTTTTAAAGCAATTCTCAGGTATCAACACTCTGCTGCTGCTTCCCCAACATCACGACTAACATGTAAGTTTGTACGTATGTGAAGACTGCATCATTTTCTTCTCCTTGCAAAGGCTTATTTAAGGTGAAACTGTGTCTAGAAAATAGAAACTGAAGTACTTCTAATATTAATTAGGCAATCTTAATTTAGATTTTAGGTTTTCCATTTACTTTGGGGGTTGAGAAAGTTGACATTTCGGTCTGGCAAGATGGGATATGTTTTATGAGAATTTGTGTTCTAATGGGGAAGGTGCTACCTAACTAATCACCCTTACTTTCTCTATTGAGATTGGAACTGGAATGTTGCTAGACTGTTTTCTTCATGGATTAACCTAAACATGCACTTTTAATAATTCATAATAATACAATTTACTGATAACACAATGATTACAGAAGATGGATATATACAACTATACACTGTAAGAGAAAAGAAAACGAAACATTGTAAAAAAGGTGTTGGGGTAAGCCTCAAAATGGTTCCCATGTGATACTCGCCATGTTTCTGTCTTTGACAACAAAAACACGAAATACAATTAGCAAAACACCACAAAAAAGAATCTGGTGGTCTTTCTCCCTACCGCTTTTAAAAAGGGGACCATAATTAGTTGACTTTTGAAATCTTGTTTAAAAAATAAAACACCTTAGGAAATATTGTTCCTGATTCAAACTCATCTAGCATTTATTTATTTATTTAGTTTCAAGAAATTGACATCTGTATACAGTGCATCCGGAAAGTATTCACAGCGCATCACTTTTTCCACATTTTGTTATGTTACAGCCTTATTCCAAAATGGATTAAATTCATTTTTTTACTCAGAATTCTACACACAACACCCCATAATGACAATGTGAAAAAAGTTTACTTGAGATTTTTGCAAATTTATTAAAAATAAAAACACCGAGAAAGCACATGTACATAAGTATTCACAGCCTTTGCCATGAAGCTCAAAATTGAGCTCAGGTGCATCCTGTTTCCCCTGATCATCCCTGAGATGTTTCTGCAGCTTCATTGGAGTCCACCTGTGGTAAATTCAGTTGACTGGACATGATTTGGAAAGGCACACACCTGTCTATATAAGGTCCCATAGTTGACAGTTCATGGCAGAGCACAAACCAAGCATGAAGTCAAACCAATTGTCTGTAGACCTCCGAGACAGGATTGTCTACAGGCACAAATCTGGGGAAGGTTACAGAAAAATTTCTGCTGATTTGAAGGTCCCAATGAGCACAGTGGCTTCCATCATCCGTAAGTGGAAGAAGTTTGAAACCACCAGGACTCTTCCTAGAGCTGGCCGGCCATCTAAACTGAGCGATCAGGGGAGAAGGGCCTTAGTCAGGGAGGTGACCAAGAAACCAATGGTCACTCTGTCAGAGCTCCAGAGGTCCTCTGTAGAGAGAGGAGAACCTTCCAGAAGGACAACCATCTCTGCAGCAATCCACCAATCAGGCCTGTATGGTAGAGTGGCCAGACGGAAGCCACTCCTTAGTAAAAGGCACATGGCAGCCTGCCAAAAGGCACCTGAAGGACTCTCAGACCATGAGAAAGAAAATTCTCTGGTCTGATGACACAAAGATTGAACTCTTTGGTGTGAATGACAGGCGTCACGTTTGGAGGAAACCAGGCACCGCTCATCACCAGGCCAATACCATCCCTACAGTGAAGCATGGTGGTGGCAGCATCATGCTGTAGGGATGTTTTTCAGCGGCAGGGACTGGGAGACTAGTCAGGATAAAGGGAAAGATGACTGCAGCAATGTACAGAGATATCTTGGATGAAAACCTGCTCCAGAGCACTCTTGACCTCAGACTGGGGCGACGGTTCATCTTTCAGCAGGACAACGACCCTAAGCACACAGCCAAGATATCAAAGGAGTGGCTTCAGGACAACTCTGTGAATGTCCTTGAGTGGCCCAGCCAGAGCCCAGACTTGAATCCGATTGAACATCTCTGGAGAGATCTTAAAATGGCTGTGCACCGACACTTCCCATCCAACCTGATGGAGCTTGAGAGGTGCTGCAAAGAGGAATGGGCGAAACTGGCCAAGGATAGGTGTGCCAAGCTTGTGGCATCATATTCAAAAAGACTTGAGGCTGTAATTGCTGCCAAAGGTGCATCAACAAAGTACTGAGCAAAGGCTGTGAATACTTTTTTTTTTTATATTTTTATTTTATTAATTTTCATTGTAATCATTCCATACAAACAGATCAATTTATAACCCAACAAATTTGAAAACAAATCAAACCCCACCCCTGAGAAGGAGAGCTTAGCTAAAGGAAAATTTCTTTAAGCTTTTTAATAAGGCAACATTAGACAAAAGAAGGGGAGAAGTAAATATCTATATAAATAAGAGATGGAGAAGGGAGTTAAATACAATAATAGTTAATTCTCTTATTCTAAAATAATATTGATTAAATCCTGCCAAGTTTTGAAAAAATTTTGTACAGATCCTCTAACTGAAAATTTGATTTTTTCCAATTTCAAATAATATAAAACATCAGTTTCCCACTGACTTATAAGAGGAGAATTAGGATTCTTCCAATTTAACAAAATAAGTCTGCGTGCCAAGAGTGTAGTGAATGCAATCACCGTTTGTTTGTCCTTCTCCAATTCAAGTCCATCTGGAAGGACACCAAACACAGCTGTTAGTGGGTTAGGAGGGATTGTGATACTAAGGCTGTCTGAGAGGCACTTAAAAATTTTTGTCCAAAATGATGTTAGTTTGGTGCAGGCCCAGAACATGTGACCCAGTGAGGCAGGAGCTTGGTTGCAGCGCTCGCAGGTTGGATCCTGGCCTGGAAACATTTTGGACAGTTTTAAGCGAGACAGATGAGCTCGATATATAATTTTTAGTTGAATAATTCTATGCTTTGCACATATAGAACTCGAGTGAATTCTCTGCTTTGCTACCTTCCACTCCTTTTCTGATATATTGATTAAGAGATCTTCAAAGGCTGTGAATACTTATGTACATGGGATTTCTCCGTTTTTTCATTTTTAATAAATTTGCAAAAACCTCAAGTAAACTTTTTTCACGTTGTCATTATGGGGTGTTGTGTGTAGAATTCTGAGGAAAAAAATGAATTTAATTCATTTTGGAATAAGGCTGTAACATAACAAAATGTGGAAAAAGTGATGCGCTGTGAATACTTTCTGGATGCACTGTATATAATTCACTAAGCAGCCGACAATGGCACGCAAGACAGAGACCATGGGATACGCACGACAGAGCCCCGCCCGGCAACTATATCCCTCCTCCCGCGTCCACCCTTGCTCTCGAGGCATGCACACTGCCTGCTCATGTGCCCACACGCAACACCTCACCAAACACCACCTCAGTCGCTTTCGTCTCTGCTACAGTCCACATGAACCTCTGAGCCACGTTAACTTTTCATTGTTCTTTTTAGTTCCGGCTGCTTTTCTATATATAATCCAACAAGTCATCCGACCATGAGATATGCATGCACGCACGACAGAGCCCCGCCCGCCAACTCTAACCCTCCTCCCGGTACACTACGACAAACTCAACACAGAACAGAAACACGCGGTTGACACTTGTCTTACATGCTGCATACAGCGATTCCTATCCCCGACAAACATGCTTCTTCTTAGATGGTCTTGCAGGACCAGGGAAAACCTTTGTCTACAAAACCCTGATTCATACCATCAGAGCTAGGGGAGACATTCCTACAACTGTAGCATCTACAGGAATAGCTGCAACATTGTTACCGGGTGGTCGAACTGCACATTTCATTTTTAAAATACCGTTGAGGCTGAATACTACTTCCACTTGCGCACTGCCTGCTCATGTGCCTGCCCCCAACTCCTCACCTGAGTCGCTTTCATCTGTGTACAGTCCACATGCACCTCTGAGCCACGTTGACTGTTCATTTTCCTAACATGGCCGCCACTTCATATGTATTTCATGGAAACAACTCTTCTTTCAATGTTATACAAATTCCTGCATCAGGTAACTGTTTGTTTCTATCAGTCGGATATTTTTGGAAAAATGTCATCGAAGAAACTGTTGCTCTTAAACATCGCAACATGGATGTAACCTTTGTTTGCCAACATTGGGATAACTTCGGCGACGTGCTCTCCGTTGCTCTTAGTCACGAAAGCATAGTCATACAGTCTGCTCAACAATACGCTGACTACATGAATACTTCCGGAGTTTATGGTGGTGAGGCAGAAATTGTGGAGATATGCCAAATACTTCCAGCTACTATCACCTTTCACTTCCGAGAACGTCCTCATGCCTCTCCTTGAGTTTACAATCCGGGCCAACGTCTCTCCATAACCCTGCTCTTTAGCGGTCATTTGGATCATGGGCATTACGAAGTTCTCTTGCCTCTCACAAACACACGTGCTGACCTTCTGGTGCCATACTTCTCAACTGTCACTCTGGAACAACTCAGCACACGAGCTATAATTGTCTCTGCTACAGTCCATATGCACCTCTGAGCCACGTTGACTTTTCATTGTTCTTTTCGGTTCCGGCTGCTTTTCTATATATAAAATCCACCAAGTCTGCCAACCATAGGAAACGCCTGCATGCAAGACAGAGCCCCACCCGCCAACTCTAACCCTCCTCCTGCGTCATGGGATATGCACGACAGAGCCCCACCACCCAACTCTAAGACCATGGGGTACGCACGACAGAGCGTTGTTCTTAGTCACCGAAGCATAGTCATACAGTCTGCTCAACAACACGCTGACTTATGGTTTATGTTTATGGTTTATGGTGGTGAGGCAGAAATTGTGGCAATGTCCCAAATGCTTCCACCTACTATCACCATTCACTTCCGAGATATCCCTTGTGAAAGGGTGTGTCCCGAACACAGACAGGCAGACACATTGCAAGCCATCACCACACGTTTATTTACACTAATCACTATGTACAAAAGTCCTTACTGTGCACCTCAACAAATCCCCACAGTCACCCAAAGTCCTGGCTTCTCTCCAAGCCATCTCTTCACTGCACACATAATATTCAGGGCCTCTCCTTGCCGCCTCCTCTGACCTAGTCCACCTCCTCACCCGACTCCAAGCTTGATTGTCGGGAGGCGGACACTTTTATAGGCAGCTGATTGAAGGCTGCACCCAGCCACCTGCCACACCCTGACCCCATCAGATTCAAATTTGCCTTTTACTTTTACACGCAGACAATTTCGTGTTAGATTGGCCTTTGCAATGATAATTAATAAGGCACAGGGCCAAACTTTCAAAACGATATGCCTGTATCTGCCAAACCCTGTTTTCAGTCACAGACAATTGTATGTTGCTCTCTCCAAAGTTCCATCTTTTCATTCACTCACAGTCATATCCTCAAACCCACCCCATTTGGACAACTGTGTCTTTCAGGAAGTGTTCACCCATCAATACATAATTATGTGGCGTATGCTACACCGTGGGTTGGCTAGTAGTATATAATTAAGCAAATAGAACATACATAACTTATACAGTAAATAACTTCAAAACCTAATAAAAACAAGGATTCAACCCCTCATCTGTTAGTTGTTGGGCAAGGGAGTACATGTTTTGCTTTAATTTAAGTTTTTTCTGTGTTTTCTTTCTTTTAAATGCAATGCCTGGCTATTTTTACTTGGAAACTGTGTGTGTCTGTTTGTCTGTCATTGTATGGGCAGCTCTCAGATAATGCTATAATGATGGTGGAAGGAGATCTTTCAAAAAGTCAATGATTTATCTGACAAACACAGGTTGCTTCTTTAAACAGTCACCAGAAATCCAAATCACTTACTCATTCAGTGTCTTTTACATTAATTATGCAGTTATAAAGGGTATTAATCTTTAACCCACCAAAACAAAGTGGCAATAAGTCTTTGTGTAGAGTTACCTTGTGTGCAGTTTTTAAGGTCCCACACATGGAAGAAAATAATGTGTTGTATTCACATGTCCAGGTCAGTTATTGTCAGTTTAAATGGGGAACAATAATATTTTTGTTATTTAACTGTAAAAAGTATTATTTCACATGAGATTTAGAAGAAATCATGGTGTGGAATGATGCAGATGCCTTTGTATAAATTGCCAGAGTAGAATGGACCAATAATGACACTGGTCTAGTATTTAGCTGGTGGATGAACTCAACCTTCAAGGATTAGGGAACTGGTTGGACATGCATGCCACTGTCGCTGAGTTGATTCTTAAGATTCTGAGTTACTTCACCAGCTCAATCCTAAACCAACAGTGTCATCAGTCCATTCTTTTATATGAAAACAGTTTCAATGGTTCACAATGTGAAACCTGATCCTAACAAGTCCCCCAGACTGGCGTTTACTTGATTATATTGACCTCTTTTGTAAATCGCTTTGGATAAAAGCACCTGCTAAGCAAATAAATGTAAATGATTTCTGTGCCATCATGTAAGAGCATTTACTATAATAAAAAAAGATACAAAAATGTGATTGTTCCTGTTTAACTGGTTAAAAGTTTTCTCTACACCCTATGTGTAGGAGCCTTAAAAGAGATGACAATCCTATTACTATACGTATATGAAGTAATCTGAAGACATTATTAGGATTAGTTAGGATTTGAACAGGGTGTACTAAATGAATGTCCTTGGACAGTCTCATGTGAAGTATTTTATCCAATAACTTCACCTCTGGTTTTGACTAAAGAGAATATTCTTCCATAAACAGCTGGTGGTTTCATTTATTTTTTAGGTGACAGAAATAAGAATGCAAATACTGAACTCGGAATCATAAGACAGGTAAAGGTTGCTCATGAGACAATCTTTCAAATATAGACAAAACTATACATTGTTGTCATGGAAGCAAAGAATTAATACCTGCAGTTCTAACTAAGAAAATTATCTGTTACTCTTTTAGTATGAAAGAGACTTTCATTTATTTTGTATTAAGTGGAAACAATCTCTGTGCTGCAACCACTGGCTCTTAAATAGGCCACTTGACAAAGCCCTGAAATGATGCATACTGTGTGATGTAACAGGCACATCTTTACTTTCAGAAGGCTTAGTCCCCTCACCCAATTATCGTGCGAGTTAAACATCAATGTCAGACTGGAGGATTTACCCTTGCAGTTTTACAAGAGTTATGTTGTACACGGATATCACGGGTCCTGGGGGACAGGTGGGAACCATGTCTGAAGAAAAACACTCAGCCCCAACCCCACTCAAGACACTACTACTATACTAAAATATGAAAGCATAATGCATGAAGAATTTAACATGAAAACAGCAGGACTTCATTGAAGTGTAAAATAAAGGAATGGAAACAATGTATTAATTTCCCCAAGACACCACCAAATTATGTTTATTTTGTTGAAGATCTCAACACTGTCATCTTCATGAATTAAGGCAGTTTCAATGAGAGTCATTACATATCACTAAATAAAGAATCAAGGTAACATATACTAATTGATAATATCAGTAAACTGGTGAAGAATGAAATAGTTCAGAAAGAGAATTCAAGTTATGTTAATTGATGTACGGTAAATATAAAATATACTGGTAACAATTTGTACAGGTTCCACAAATAAAAAAAGACAACTACTGTAAGTTCTTTTAAATCATAAATTTATTTAAAAAAGAGGACTGAGAAATTAATTAAAATTTTAGAAGATCAGGTATTTCTAACCATAACAGACTTACAAGTGCTGACAAAGTAACTGCCTGCATGACAAGGGGTTGAAGGTGTGAAAGTGACTTTTTACTGAGAAATATGATTTTCACCAATTGATTTTATATTGATTATACTGACTGACTTCTGTTCTCATTAATTGTTAGCTTTTGCCTTTAACACTCTAAGAAAGCATTTTAATTAAAGGCTCTTGATCTGTGACCCAGTCCCACTGCAGCTTTAGCACAAGGACAAGCATGGCTAAGAAAACCAGTATAATCTAGAGTGGCAGAATCCTGAATTCAAGGGTCCTGTTTATCAGTAACTAGCAAGAACATAAGAAACAAAACCAATCACAAACTTCTATAATTGTCAAGTGTATTTAAGAAGTGTAACCATCTGTAAGTCAGTCTTTCCATGTACACAGTGACTCCACATGTGTGTCAATAAAGGTATTTTTCCCATCCTGAACTGGCCTCATGAGTTAACTATGAAAAAGACATAATGATAATGATTGACAAGCAACTGGCCTGACTGGAGATAGCTAGAGTATCTTCAGACGCAATTGCCAAGTAAGCACTTCTAGACACAGAAAGCCAAAGGAAGGGCAGCATGGTGGGGCAGTGGTAGCGCTGTTTTGCAGTAAGGAGACCTGGGTTCACTTCCCGGGTCCTCCCTGTGTGGACTTTGCATGTTCTCCCCGTGTCTGTGTGGGTTTCCTCCCACAGTCCAAAGACATGCAGGTTAGGTGGATTGGTGATTCTAAATTGATCCTCTAAGTCCTGTAACTTGCAAGGTGGATTCTTCATGGATCAAGTTTATTTTTCCAGCACATTCCAGAAAGCAGGGCTTTATACCGTTTCTAATGACTGCAGCACTTCTGCCACACCCGACTTCAGTTAAGTCAGAAAAGCTGCAGATGATAATAATGTGTGCTTGACATGTAAGAAACATGCACTTTTCAGTGATGTTGATGCATAGTGGAAGAGAAGGGATATCCACTTACAACACAGAATTTGATAAGCCAGGGTATGGGAGTGGAATGTATTAAATATTAATTCAAATTTATGATAAATATAACAAAGTTGTACCTAAAATACACCTTGCATGACAAACATCCCCTCTGTTGTTATTTTTAAAGAATTAGGTTGGTCATTGTGTGGCATGATGGCGCAGTGGTAGCGCTGCTGCCTCGCAGTTAGGAGACCTAGGATTGCTTCTCGGGTCCTCCCTGTTTGCATGTTCTCCCCATGTCTGCGTGGGTTTCCTCCCACAGTCCAAAGACAGGCAGGTTAGGTGCATTGGCGATCCTAAATTGTCCCTAGTGTGTGTATGTGTGTGTGTGTGTATCCTGCGGTGGGCTGGCGTCCTGCTCAGGATTTGTTTCCTGCCTTGCGCCCTTTGTTGGCTGGGATTGGCTCCTGCACACTCCCGTGACTCTGTGTTAGGACTTAGCGGATTGGATAATGAATGGATGGAGGTTGGTCACCAAAAAATCTGCAGTTTAAAAAAAAATCTAAAATGTAAAAGCACTAGATTAACCGAATCCTGAAAACGTAGCATCCAATGTTATTAAAACTGGTTAACTTGAAAACCTTTAGCCAGAGTAGTCACTTGGGAACAAAAGTGAAAAAAATTGCATTAAGACCATCCTACAAGGCAAACCATTTGTCTGTGTTTCCAGGAGAAGCAGGACACAGATAACGAATACAAAGTTACCAAACATAGCTGGTTTTAATATGCAAGATTTCTATAAAACTAAAGCTTTACATGAAGAAGGTAAAATCCTCAAATTTGCCTCATTTAATGAGAATTCTCCATTCACATCTTTAAAAATACAGTATTTGTAAATTACTTTCTTTTTTATGTGAAGAAATAAGTTCTCCAAATGAGCAGCACACTGAAAAAATCCTTAATGAAGAAGACAGGCTTTGGCTCCACTGTGGACATACAATGTGATGGTCAGTGTCACATTTATATTATGCAGTTGATGTTCAAATCTCAACAGTGTGTAACTAATAATCCCAATAATGAGTACTTTATGTAGATCTTGCGAGTGATTTTCAGTTGCAACAGCAATATTTAATGTAGAAGAGAACTTTCAGTGTCACTTTACTGAATCTTTAAAAAGGGGCAGTTCTATTTACAGTAAAAGATTTTAAATTATTACCAGGAATGTTTTCATTGTTTTTTTTCCCCTTTGTTGGCTATATGTTCACTGAACATGACTACAACTTAATAACTGACTCTGTTTAGCTAGGACTACTCCTTAAAGCACCAAGTCTTACACATCCAGACTAGGAACAAATGATGAACAACGTGAGAATGCCAGCTATCAAAAGCAGAATGTTTTTACTGATAACTGTAACAAACACCTGCAATGTCTGGTGAGAAGTTGCGATTGTGATCTACAAAATTTCATCAAAGTCTGGTTTTATGTCCTAAGGTTTGGTTTTTAGACCATACTTAGGAAAAGTGGCAGTATTTGGAAATTTTTTATTTCAATTATTACCCACATTTCTCTTTTAAGTCACTTTCCTTCTTTGCTTTATGTATTCTCAGTTTCAAAAGGAATATCACAAGCCTTTGGTAAAATGTCACTCACCTGGACAGTTTGCCAGCAGCCCTGTACAGCAGTCATTACTTAACCTTCATATTTTCTGTAGTCTGCTGTCAAACAAACATTTGCTGTAACTCTCAAAATTATCCAATGCACCATCTCTATGTGCTTAGTTCTTAAATACATTTTTACACTGTTACCACCCTACCACAATCCCAATCCAGCAGCAATGTTTCTAAGCTAATAAAACACTTCACTTTTGTGCGTGTGCACTAACATACCTGATGCAACACACAGCCCGGGCAATTCAGAATCACCTGTCTGCCCAAGAATATCTAAAATGTGTTTAAAGCCATAAAAACTTTATGGTACACTGTATTAAATCCACACAGAACTGAAATAAAACAAACAAGCTGCATTCTGCATAACACAATGCCAGACAAAACGGCAATTTTTGCTTTCATACATTCATTTTGTATTTTCTATATAATTTACAGCACATTTGCTTGGTGAATGCTTAAGTGCTAAAACATTGAAGCTGAGAACTGAAATGCACTATTACTGGCATGACATGCTCAATTTAAAATGTTTTTATATAAATTAAAAAAATAAGCATTTTTATTCCTTAATCTTTTTCTTAAAGATGTTACTGTTGTTTTATCATCTTGTGAAGATTAAGCAGAAAACGTAGTATTAGCCAAACAGTTCTCAGGAATATCAGGAGGTTAATGCCAGAATACAATAAAATAATTCTAAAATTAATCTGAATGACTGACTTTGACTGATAACAAATTACAATACACACATATCAGGAGACAGATGAAAGTTCTTCCATAGTTTTAAACCAAATCTAAATAATTTTTCATTGAACTGCCCTGTTTTCTGGAGAGCAGAACAGATCCAGATATCCAAAGGTTTTCCACTTGCAGGTTAAATGTCAGTCAAGTAAAGTAAAGACAGAAGAACTGATACAATTAAACACAATAAAATCTCTTTGCCTTTGTCTTGCCAGATTGTTGCGCTGACAGTCTTATGTAAGCACACATGTTAAACGACTACAATATTACTTTTTTCATTTCAAAGTCTATGATATTTGTTTTATTCCAGTCCTTACCAGTTTCTGGGCAGTGCACTTCTGTCTCCTGTCTTAGCTTTGTCAAACACTGATGTAAAACAAACACATGAAACTACAAATCTAATGGCTGCAAGGCACTGCACTTAATGGCAATCCACGTTAATTCTTCATGAAACAAAACTGCAGAGATTTAAAAACAAATCTGTAAATATATCTGTGGCATAATATCTGTTAGACAACTTCCTTGTGCTGGTCAGTGTGGTTTGTTTCATGTCCAGGTTGCAGGATCTCAAGCTCTTCTCCCTCACTTCCAGGTTCAAACAACGGGTACAGTTTCCCAGTGACGCCTCCATTGAAGGTGTAGATGTGCCAGTGGTCCTCCACACTGTAAAATGAGAGGCGCCCGTCATCACAATCCAGGTGCACCCCCACCATTTGGGATATCGCTCTCAGTCGTAGTGTGGTCTCAGGGTCAGTCAGTGCTGTCAGCTCACCACTATTCAGCCTCACAATCCAGTATCCTGACTGAGGTTTCAGACTCACTCGTCCTTTTCTCTGTGCAGACTCGCTGACGACACCCAAATACCAGTCAGCCCTCTCCTTCACATCCACCTCCCAGTACTGCTGTCCTGAGGTGAAACTCTCCCTCCCCAGGACAAAGTGCCAGGTGTCAAACCTGAGTGGAGTGTCAGGGACTCTCTGGTCTTTAAACAGATTTTGTACACGACGACCATCTGCAGACACGACAAGGTGGGGGTGTGCAGTGTCAGGGTCCAAAGTCACATGAGCTAAAGAGAGACAGGAGAGGAAGAGTCAGTGCTATTTGGAGCAGATTAACTGATCATCCATTCCAAACTTTCAAGACCAATACTGTATACTGATACTGCATTAAGCTATTTTTTTTTGTTTATTTTACACATTTTGAGTTTAAGATACAAACTAAAAAAATTTAAAAGATAATTAGCAAAATATGAAAGAGTACTTCCTACTAGTTACCACGGACAGCGAAATACAAAGAATGAAGCCGTAAAAATAACCTGAAGAGCAAATGATAACAGCACATCAGTGTTAAAGTTTAGAAAAGAACTATTTAAAATGTGGAGGAGGAAGGTCAGCTATCAATAAAAGTGTTTAAGTGCTCCAACACGTGTGCAGGGGTTAAAAAAAAATCCCTGAGCTAGACATTTCCAATGGCTTGTGGGCGGTTTCGCAGTTGCTAAATTTGGAAGAGGTAACTATTTTAAAAACGACAATAACAAATTACATGAAAATTAATTTGTTAAAAACTTTATGAATGTAAAAAGACCAAACACCAGTAAACTTTCACCCCTTTGATTGTATTAAAGGAGCTCTGCAGCTGCAATTAACAATACATTTTTGAATATAAAAAAAAACACACATACAGCACTTTAAGAGGACATTTGACTGTTGTAAAACTATATACTAGTCTAAATGGTTACGCTAATCCTTTTTAACTAAAAATTACTCTGTATACACCGAAATAAGCACAATTGTTGTTAAAATGAAAAATAATAAAATCTACACTTGCTTTGCACTTCAAAGAGCCCAATCAGGTTGTATTATGGAGCTGTATTATGTAAATATTAATCTTAAACACAACCATTGAACATGCCTAGCAGAAACTGGAATTGGCTTAAAGCTTCTGCTAAGAAGAAATATCTAATTTTGAAACCTGCTGCTATCAGGCAACACACACCGCCTAGACATGGACGTAAAGTGCAAACAGCAAACCGACAGTGCTGGGGCCAGCATTTGAACCAAGCACTACTGAGCTCTAGTGACTCTAACCACTGCTCCACCATACTGCCCAATAATAGGTTTTACATTGAAATTTTCCTATCATGGCTACACTCAGATCTATGCAACCTAAATTATTGTTAGTATTGTGCATTAGTAATTCAGTGAAAATTAAACTGCATGTTACGTATTTATATTATCCAGTTGCATAAAACTTATTAAACAAAGTTAATTATTAGGACAATGTCATAGAAACTGAAAACATTTGCTAAATATTTCTACTGTACTTTTTAAAAATGTGTAGGTTAATTTGGATTAAACTATTTTCCCAATACGATAATCATCTTTTTATAGAAGTGACAGAAAATTCACATACATATTCAGTTTGAATAAATGACAATAGTAATAGTAACATGTCAAAACTATGCATCAATATTATTTTCATATTAACAAACAAATATGGCCCACAGAAATGAGTTTAAAGGTCTGCAAACATTTATTTGATGAAAACATGGTTGCAAAAGATTTTTCAAATTAACTGTTTTTATTTTTATTACACAGCCTAAAAGGAAAGCGTTTTACATTATTCTTAGTTCTAAGAACATACTATTGCAAATAGCTGCCTCCCAATGCTCATCTCTAGGTTTCTCTTTCTCCTGTCAGTAAGCCACCTAACCACTCAGCTCTAAAATCTAGCCATCTGTATATTAAATGTCAACTTTGCAAATGCCTTTGAAAATAAAAAATGTTTGTATTCCCTTGCAGAGTTTTTTTCTTTACAGAAGACAAAGTTTTTCAGCAGCTATATAAGACAGCACATGTCTTCAGTCACAGCACAGACTTGAAGGTGACAGTTCAACTCTTCCCAGCTTCCATTCAGAGAGAGAAAGGAAGGGAGCAAAGATGAAGAGGTTGGGACTCGGGAGTAGAGGAAGCTTTATAATATGGACAGTGTATATTAACATGCAATCTGTGGCATAAAGTATTACTATCTGTGCCCTCATGCTACATAATATTTTTTTAAATATTACACCAGTAAATTTAGGCACTACCTATGACCATCAATGCTTGTTAAAATTGATCATTGAAATGTAAAAAAAAAAGAACCAGTTTCAACTAGTAGTAAAATAAATATAAGTTTGACCCATGCTAACATCCTGAAGACATATAGTTAAGAATGACTAGAATCACTAAATTGGCCCAGAATAAATGTATGTGTGCATGTGTGTAAACAAATGTGCTGTGTGATAAACGGATATTCAGATTCTGCCTTCTGCCTAGTGCGGATGGGATAGGCTCCTGTCCCCAGTATCCTGCACTGGAGTAAACAGACATAGAATATAAATGAACTATTCATTTTCCATTTGCTTTAGTCACTTATTTTAGTGGTATTTTTAGAAATAAAAGTATTCAATGAATTAGGACACCAAGAGGTCACATTCAGCAATGTCTGAATAGAAATAGAAGTACTAGTTTTAGCAATAAAAATACTGTACATTCCTTGTGCGCTGACACTGTAGTCTTTATTAGGAAGAATTTACTTCTGTGACATTATTATGTATTTATCTATCTGGCTCTTCATAAGCTTTTATGCACATGAAAAGTCTTCCCAAACCAAAGACAGTTCATTTTGAGAATGCAAAAAAAAAAACAAAACTGCAATGCAGCATCAATAAAATCAACACCAATGCTACAGAATCTCAGGTTAAGAAAGTTGTATGTATGTTAGTTGGAATTGAATATTCTCGATGTAACTTCAACATTTATAGTAAAGATTAAATATGAGGTGTTACAATTAATCTCAGTTGAGAAACTACTTACCAGTAGCTTTGTGTATTCTTTCCCATTCTGGAAGAAAGAGAAAACATTTAGTAAGTAATGACCCATTAGAATATCTTTAAAGGTAATGAACTGAATACATCCTTAGTCAATCTATTCACTTTGACAGTTTATCCTTAATGTTACAATGACTGCCAAGGTTCAGTAATCTCCAAATAGGTATTTGTCTAAATGTCAATCAGTTTTGGGAGCTTACAGAAATGCACTGCTTATGAAACCTCTAACTGGAGTCATGAGAAGAAGAAAGATCCAAAATAAACATCAGTACCTTGACAGTAATAACATAGGTGGTTTATGAAATTATAGTTATTCAAGTCAGTTTAGGATTTGACCTGGTACCTTGTCAAAACACTGAAATTCAAATAAACCTACTGTAACACCATAATAATCAGAACTTAACCTTCTGCACTAGGTAGTGCATTAAACTGTCCTGTTCATTTTCAAGGCTGCTTATTCTACATTACTTGACAAACAAATGTTTATTCTCCGAGTCTGTGTCACCTGTTTTACTTTTGGGCATTCTAATATATTTTTTAAATTTTCATTATCATTTAATATGCAATTTTACATTCTTTCTGCCCAAATGACTTTCAGTTATTTTTACATTAAACATAAAAGCATTTTGAAACAATAAGCACTAGTCACATTACATTTTGCTGCATCTTTCACTTTTCATTATCACCAAGACATGCAAATAAAAACTCTCCAGGAGTTCTGAACTTTCTACATAAAGAGAAAAAAAAATTTAAAAACTGTCCTTTGAGCAATAAATGGATTTTTTCTTAAAGTTGTCATGGTCACTTGATGTGATGCAGTTTTGACATTTGTAAACATTCATCACATAGACATGTTCAGAAACATTACATGAACTGTCTAAAAGTGTCAGACATACAATTTGTTGAGCAAAGGTTCACGTTTGCAGTGATTAGTCTTACCTAAAGATCACTGCCATCGGACTTGATTTGCATTAATTAAAAATTAAACAAAAAAGATAAAACAATATACATATTCCATCCATGCTGTGTTAAACAGTTGCTCAACACCAGTGCAGTGTTATTAGCTTACTCTGCAGTAGCAGAAATAAAAACATAGATTTAATCAGATGCAGAGAACACAGGCGTGAAGCATATATACACTGGACGAACATTGGACCTTGTTTTAACTTATGGTTTACCTGTCTGTAGCAGTGAAATTGGTGATGCTCACTTTTCTGATCACATGCCTGTTATAACTGAGGCTTCCTTACCTTGCCAAACAGACAACATTTACTCTTGCTTAATGAACTCCACCACTACCAGCAAATTCTCCATGACTTTTATGGATGCTGTGTGTTTCTCCCCTCCTCAGCAGAGCACTGACGGTCTAGTCACTTTGTTTAATGACACTTATTTTAACATTTTAGACTCTTTCTCCATTTATGGTCAAGTGCTCAAAACCTAAACTTGAGCCATGGTTAAATGATGCCACTTGTACCCTGAGTCGAGCATATAGGTAAGCAGAGTGCAAATGGAAAAACGACAAGCTTCAAGTATCCTTTGATATTTTAAGGGACAGTTTGACTAATTACCAGAAAGCTGTGAAATCTGCTACAATAAGTACTTTTCAGATATTACCTCAAATAACTGTCATAGACCTAGAGGTTTATTTAACAGTATAAAATCTATTCTTCACCCATCTGTTCCTACATGGCCTGACATGACATTAACAGTCTGCAAAGATTTTCCTCTGAGTTTTTTTGTTTAAAAAAATTGCCAACATTAGATCCCACATTGCACCCTGAAGACCCTTCAGTTCTTTCTACATGCCCAGTTGTTTTTCATCAGTTTCAGCCTGCATCTCTCCCTTTTTTTGGCAGAAGTAATTAGCCACCTTAAACCCACAAGTTGTCTACTAGATATTGTTCCCACTCATCTTCTTAAAGATGTTTTTGAAGTGGTTGGGCTCAACATTTTGTGCATTAAAAATAGTTGTCTTGAGACTGGTTCAGTCCCAGCCCGTTTTAAACAAGCTGTGATGCAGCCTTAAAAAACAACCTGGATTTTACAGACTTTTCGAACTTCAGACACATCTCCAAGTTGCCCTTTCTTTCTAAAATTCTGGAGAAGGTCTGCGGTGGGTTGGCACCCTGCCCTGGATTGTTTCCTGCCTTGTGCCCTGTGTTGGCTGGGATTGGCTCCGTGACCCTGTGTTCGGATTCAGCGGGTTGGAAAATGGATGGATGGATGGATGGATTCTGGAGAAGGTTGTCTTTCCACAGCTATAAACGTTTTTAAATGAAAATGTAATTTCTGAAGTATTTCAGTATGGTTTTAAGACACATCACAACACAGAGTCTGCACTTTAAAGGGTTCTAAACGAACTCTTATTAATAAGTGATTCTGGGGATAAGACTGTCTTGGTGCTTTTAGATATAACTGCAGCATTTGATGCAGCTGTCCATGACATCCTTATCATCCATCTTCAGCTGTCTGTCGGCATTCTGCTTTGAAACAGAATTAGCCTGGGCAATCTCTCTTCTTCTTTGGCCTCTCTCACTTGTGGCATCCCTCAAGGATCTATTCTGGGGCTTATTCTTTTTTCATTGTACAAGTTGCCCTTAAGATCCATTTTCAAAAATCATATTTCTTTTCATTGTTACGCAGATACACAGTTCTATCTTCTCTTAGACCTTTATTGGAATGTCTGGAATAAATTAAAATATGAATGTCAATAAATTTTCTTTGTTTTAATGACAAACAAATGATCTCACATGCACTGAGGTCCTCTGAACAGAAGTTACTGGTCATGCTGAAATCTATTAAGCTTAGAGAGGACCGTGCTATTGCAGCAGATGCCCTTAAGGTTTTATTAATGTACAATACCTTGTATATTAGGTCAGCATTGACACTAGTCAATTTTTATTCCCGCTTGCCTTAGCTTTTTAAACTTTTTTTTTAAAACTAATTTATTTACTTATTTTTGGTGTATTTATGGAAGCTAAACAGCACTTTAATAATAATAATAATAATAATTCATTTCATTTATATAGCACTTTTCTCAGTACTCAAAATCCACACTGGGAGGAACCGGGAAGCGAACTCACAATCTTCCACAGTCTCCTTACTGCAAAGCAGCAGCACTACGATTGCACCACCTGTGAGGACTTTGATCAACTTCTGCTGTTTTAAATGTGCTGTACAAATAAAACTGACTTGACAATAGAGGTGTCACAGCATACCTTAAAAAATAACAAAAAATGTGTAGTGGCATTTAACTTGACCTTTTTTCAATTACTTGGTCTTTATGGCAAGTTAAACGATCATTTAGGGATATCTCATAATAAATTTCAAATATTGTAAAATGTTTAAGGTTTTCAAAACAGTGAAACTCATTTTAAAATATTCTGAAACAAGATGGTTGGTTTTGTGAATACGTCTGCAAGACACTGAGATATCTCAAATATATTTTTAAATACAGTAATCCCTCGCTATATCTCGCTTCGCCATTCGCGGCTTCACTCCATCACGGATTTTATATGTAAGCATATTTAAATATATATCGCGGATTTTTCGCTGCTTCGCGGGTTTCTGCGGACAATGGGTCTTTTAATTTCTGGTACATGCTTCCTCAGTTGGTTTGCCCAGTTGATTTCATACAAGGGACGCTATTGGCAGATGGCTGAGAAGCTACCCAACTTACTTTTCTCTTTCTCTCTCTTGCGCTTTCTCTGGTCCTGACGTAGGGGGTGTGAGCAGGGGGGCTGTTCGCACACCTAGACGATACGGACGCTCGTCTAAAAATGCTGAAAGATTATCTTCACGTTGATATTTTGTGCAGCTGCTTCCTGAAACGACATGCTGCACAGTGCTTCGTATACTTAAAAGCTCGAAGGGCACCTATTGATTTTTGCTTGCTTGTTTTTCTCTGTCTCTCTCTCTCTCTTTCTGTGCTCTTGAAGGAGGGGGTGTGAGCTGCCGCCTTCAACAGCTTGGTGCCGCGGTGCTTCACATACTTAAAAGCCAAACAGCCCTATTGATTTTCCTCTGCCTTTATGACAGTCTCTGCTCCTGACTCCTTTGAAGAGGAAGATATGTTTGCATTCTTTTAACTGTGAGACGGAACTGTCATCTCTGTCTTGTCATGGAGCACAGTTTAAACTTTTGAAAAAGAGACAAATGCTTGTTTGCAGTGTTTGAATAACGTTCCTGTCTCTCTACAACCTCCTGTGTTTCTGCGCAAATCTGTGACCCAAGCATGACAATATAAAAATAACCATATAAACATATGGTTTCTATCCATCCATCCATCCATTTTCCAACCCGCTGAATCCGAACACAGGGTCACGGGGGTCTGCTGGAGCCAATCCCAGCCAACACAGGGCACAAGGCAGGAAACAATCCTGGGCAGGGTGCCAACCCACCGCAGATATGGTTTCTACTTCGCGGAGTTTCTTATTTTGCGGGTGGCTCTGGAACGCAACCCCCGCAATGGAGGAGGGATTACTGTAGCCCTAAATAATTTCCCACGCATTTCAAGACATCTCAAATACATTTTGGAAAACTTCAAACTGACCTGCTATGCAATTGAGGTTAAATGGATTTTGAGACCACTTAAAATTAATTCCTGCATAATTTCCTATTGAACTTTCAATCTATTTTAAGAAATCTCAGATTTATTTAAATGTTGCATTTATCTCAGAATGGACAGGAAGTTATTTTGATTTCTGAACACACAACAGGGAAACATTTAATTGAATGTTCAGACATCCCAAAATGATACTCTTACATCTTAAAATCAAATTTAATATTGCAGAAGCGTGCCAGAGCTCGCAAGTACTGACCCAATGGATTCTTGCTGTTTTAGGTAGGTCACTGTCCTTAAAAGAACAGCTAGCTGTTGTCGCACTAGTTGGAATTCATATACAACTTTGTCAGGCTTGCCTTGTACCTTTCATTGAAGTGACGCAGTTACAGAGGTATTCCTGTATTGATGCTGCAGTTGCCATTCCAAATCCTGGATCTCAGCTTTGAAACTTGCTAGCAACTTCTCAAAAGAGCCCAGAAAATCAATTTTACATATCTGTGGCACTTGGTGCTTTGCTAGGTCAGAGTGTAGATCTTCACCTTGTCCTGCTTCTGATACCAATGTAGTGCTTACCGATGCTGAATGCTAATAGATTCTTGCTCTGTTTGTTGATTTTATAGGTAGCTTGCCGTCCTTATAATCACTGCTTGCTGTTTTTCTAGGCTCCCCTCCAGCTGGCTCTGCAGCTGTTCATTTGCAAGGTGGAATGCCAGTCATTCTGTTGGTGACTCAACCCCAAGGCTGATGCAACTCATCAGTGCCTTTATAACATATCTTGAAATAAATTTTATGAGAGTTCAAATGGAGGACAATGTCTTTAAGATATCAGGAAAATGACTTTTACAAATGTCAAATATAAAAATATCTAAAATTCGTTTGACGATAATCACTACATTTCAAAATATTCTGAAGTAACAACCGGGCCATTTTTAGATATCTCTTAATATAATTCAAATACCTCAAAATGAACTGTAAGTTATTTTAGGATATTTTAAAATGCATCTGAGTTATTATAAAAAACATTTCAGATATCTCAATATAACCTGGATGTTATTTTAAGATACCATGCTGATGTATCAGAAAATGCAGCTATGGTACCTTGAAACAGACATAATACCAAAATACCTAAAATTAATTTTATTGCATATTAAAGGGCATTTCAAGACCTTAAAATTAATTTTGAAATATAATATGAATTCAGCTTGCCACAGATCTTTACATCTCTATACTGTATGTCTGCTGTAAGTGATGGTATTATTTAAAACAAATCAACAACTCCACACACTGTACAAAGTGCCAACTAAACATATCAGCCAAGAAACTACATACCACATTACATAATCACAACATTCAAATCAGATTTATAAAACATAAAATGAATAACACTATAGATACATTCTATAACTTCTTGCTGCTCATTCCCAGTGTGTTAACAGGTTTTCTGTTTTTCACAAGCAACTTTACAAAACTAATAAATACAAGACACACAGGCTTTGTATCAGGGAAGGGTTAAAACACTGAGACATTAAATAAAAGCATGTTGGTCTTTAGACTAGTGAGATTGGCAGGGGAGATGTTGACTTGGCCAATAGGCTGAGAACTTAAAAAAAGTACATAAACTACAATCCAAATAAATCCATAAAATCCAGTCAAATTTACACAAAGTTGAAAAATGAATCAACTCTCCTAAGTCCTCACTATAATCATTAAACAGTATGTTGCATTTGGGTATTCTGTGTTTATCTATATAAAGAGATAAAATACACATAACCACACAACAAAAGTTCATGTGCAAATGTAAACAGAATGCCAAGGCCAGCTACAGCAAGGAAATAGATGACTTGATTATGATGCCAAAAACATAAAATTACCAATGATCCTGCCAAACAGATAAACAAGTTAAATTTACTTTTTACATATATTATAACCCAGAAGGCCATACTAATTAACTTACTATTACAAGGTACATTACAAGTCAGTGTAAATCTAACAAACTTCTAAGGAAAGTTTTGGAGTTCACCTCTACTGTACATTTCCAGACATCAATTTGGAACCAAAATAAATTGAATTAAGTGGGTGTTGATTTTCAGTAAAAACTGATGGATAATATAAAGTAGGTGCATTAGAAACAGTACAGATGTTACCAAAAATGATGAAATATAAGGTAAACCAAACAGGAAAGGCAAACAAAGTTTGGAAGGGTATACAGGAATCACGCTAGTTTACAAAGATAGAAGTGGCAAAGACATCTGGACTTATTTTGTCTCACATAAACAGAATGTATTATCATAAAAACTACATACAGTAGTTGACTGAATCATAAGATCAAATGAAGAAAAACGTCACAGTGCTCATATTCATCTTGTTTTAAGATTTTTGTTTCACTTTATTTCTGCAGGAGCAATTGCAGAATGCTGTGAAAAACATTTTATATATAAAATTACTGATTACAGCTTCACCTAACAAACTAAGTGTTTGGGGCAAATGACAGCATGCCACTTCAAAAACACCAATCTTATTTTTAAGTCACCCGTTATGACACATCTCTGTATTTGGTAAGCTGCACTTCTGTGGGCATTGGGGAGATGTGGTTTAAATCAATATACTGTGTAACCCATACGCCCAATTTGTCTTGTGTTTGCTACATTTTTATGTTCTCATTTTTTTTATTTCTTGCCTATCCAAGCACCCTTCCATGTTAATTCAAAGGATGACTACAAATGAAAATATTATACTTTAGGTAAGAGCTTTATTTTTAAATTACTTAAAAAAGTACCACTGACAGTAAAGTACTTCCTTTCATGTCTAGGATTTCTTATACAAATACTTTTGCTCTGGCAGCATCACCTGCCTGTTTACAAGACAGATGTATCACTCATAATTGTGCTTTTTAAAGCGGTCTATGACAAATTCCAGGAAATATTTATCTTCTAATGCTTCAAATGTTTTGCCCACTGTTCCCTGACACAACTCAAGTCCACACTTCTCCAAAAACTGAGTGTGCCAGATAACAGAGCGCATACAAAAGGCCCACTATCAGTGGACTACAGACCAGTTTTCACAACACTCAGGGAACCATTCTGCTAACTGCCTCCTCATCTCTGGACATGAAGCCTGATATCTTATCTGAACAATACTTTTTCTTGCTTTGTGTTCTTGTTTTGCATTTTTAGCTTTTAATTTATTTTAAAAGTATATTTATTTTCAGGTAAAAGTAGAATATCAACAGATAGAAAGACTTTTTTTGGAACAAAGGAGCTAGGTTTACAGTTATCTGCACAATTATCCATCCACCCATCCATTGTCTGAGTCTGTTCTGCCCAATTCTGGATTGCAGTGGTCCACAATTTACCCTAGCAGCACTGCCCACAAGCTATGAACCAGCCCTGGACTGGGCACCAGGAGCACTCTCATGCACACTTTTGCTGAAATGTATGCAATAGCCTAACTTTCCACTTTTAAAGCAAAAGAAAGACAGAGATGTATTTCCGATTTAAGGACAATAATTTATACTTTCATTTTGCTTTGCCTTTCACAGACATCAGAAATAATCTGTACAGTGTATCAAACTGGTATGCTTCATCTCTTCAGTGGACCAGTTCATTATTTTCAGTAACTTTTATATCTTATTCTATAGTATGATCAAGCATACAGACATAACAGAAAAGGAATAAATTAAGTATAGGTCAAACTGCATAAACCATAGATGTCAAATGTGTAAGTGGAAACCACTGACACTGTGCATACATCACAAGTTACTTTCCAGAAAGCAAAATTAAAATTCAAGAAAGGAATATACCTTGTCATACACACATGTGCTTAGGGGTCAGCCAAAGGGACCAATGGGGAGTGAAAATACAGGAGATAAGGGGTTGGAAATACCGTAGATACTCGCGTATAAGTCAAAAAATTTATGCCTTAAAATTCATTCAAAAACGCAGAGTCGACTTATCCACGGGGCAACACTAATTTCATTAAATAATTCTTTAAACTGTGAAATACAGTAATCCCTCCTCCATCGCGGGGGTTGCGTTCCAGAGCCACCCGCGAAATAAGAAAATCCGCGAAGTAGAAACCATATGTTTATATGGTTATTTTTATATTGTCATGCTTGGGTCACAGATTTGCGCAGAAACACAGGAGGTTGTAGAGAGACAGGAACGTTATTCAAACACTGCAAACAAACATTTATCTCTTTTTCAAAAGTTTAAACTGTGCTCCATGACAAGACGGAGATGACAGTTCCGTCTCACAATTAAAAGAATGCAAACATATCTTCCTCTTCAAAGGAGTGTGCGTCAGGAGCAGAGCATGTCAGAGAGATAGAGAAAAGCAAACAAATCAATAGGGCTGTTTGGCTTTTAAGTATGCGAAGCACCGCGGCACCAAGCTGTTGAAGGTGGCAGCTCACACCCCCTCCGTCAGGAGCAGAGAAAGAGAGAGAGAGAGAGAGAGAGAGAGAGACAGAGTTTGTTTTTCAATCAAAAATCAATACGTGCCCTTTGAGCTTTTAAGTATGCGAAGCACCGTGTAGCATGTCGCTTCAGGAAGCAGCTGCACAGAAGGTAGCAACGTGAAGATAATCTTTCAGCATTTTTAGACGAGCATCCGTATCGTCTAGGTATGCGAACAGCCCCCCTGCTCAATCCCCCTACGTCAGGACCAGAGAAAGTCAGCGCAAGAGCGAGAGAAAAGTAAGTTGGGTAGCTTCTCAGCCATCTGCCAATAGCGTCCCTTGTATGAAATCAACTGGGCAAACCAACTGAGGAAGCATGTACCAGAAATTAAAAGACCCATTGTCCGCAGAAATCTGCGAACCAGCAAAAAATCCGCGATATATATTTAAATATGCTTACATATAAAATCCGCGATGGAGTGAAGCTGCGAAAGGCGAAGTGCGATATAGCGAGGGATTACTGTACCATACTTGAATTTGAGCATTTGCTTTTGCAGGTTTTGGATAACAAAAATACCATTAGCTGCCAGTAGATGGCGGTAACCGGCAACATACACTCAACATTCATTTGGCACAACGTTTTGCGGCTCTTTATTAAATTTGCATTGAATTGTTTCTGGAAGAAGCCTGAAGACCCCATATGCTCTGCATTATTAGCCTACATATATTTAATTGCAGTTTATTAGTAAAATATATCGATATATTAAGTTAAACTTCTTACCGGTACGATCATGAATTCTGAAAAGAAGACAAGAGCATCATATCCCGCATCGTTCAAACTGATAGTTATTCAGCGTGCTGAGGAAACTAATAATTGTGTGACTGGAAGAGAGTTTTGCGTTAGCGAAAAACTTGTAAGAGATTGAATAAAAAATAAGTCTTCTCTACAAGCAATGCCAAAGTCTAAGAAAGCATTGCGTTTTGGACTTTCGACTTTCAGTGGACTGGAAAAGGACTGGAAAAGGATTGTGGAATGCAGGCAAAATGGATATATTGTGACTCTTTCGAGCATTCGGTTACGGGCACTTCAATTGGCAAAAGAAGAAAAGTATTTAACGATCGATGGTAAGCCTTTGTTGAAATTTCAAGCATCGGCTGGCTGGTGTACGCGGTTTATGAACAGATATGGGCTGTGCCTTCGTCAGCGAACAAAAATAGCGCATAAGCTGCCGAAAGATCTAGAAGAAAAGGTCAGTTCCTTTCATAAGTTTATTATCAAGCAAAGATAAAGGCATGACTTTGATCTCAGTAACATTGGTAACATGGATGAAACGCCAATGACATTTGATATGCCAGGGAATCGAACTGTAGCAGGTATTGGTGAGAAGGCCGTACTTATTAAGTCAATGGGCCATGAAAAAACCCATTTCACCGTTGTCCTCTCTTGCTTGGCAGATGGTACAAAGCTACGCCCATACGATAATATTCAAGAGGAAGTCGTTCCCAAAGAACATAAAATTTCCTGCAGGCATTACTGTTTGTGTACACCCCAAAAGACTGGATGGATGAGGCTGGAACGAAATTGTAGCTTCATGATGTGTGGGCTAGGCAAAGTAAACGCCCGTCACTTTTGGTGTGGGACATGTTCCGCGCTCATACATCAGAGGATATAAAGGATGAAGCCAGGAAAATGGCTACTACGTTAGCTGTTATTCCCGGCGGATTGACATCGATGCTTCAGCCATTAGATGTTTGTTTAAACAAGCCATTCAAGGACAGAGTACGCAGCATGTGGTAGCAGTGGATGTGTTCTGGAGAAGTAAAATTAACAAAAGGAGGGAATTTGAAGAAACCAGACATTGATTTAGTAGCTAAATGGGTAAAGGAAGCTTTGGACTCAATTCCACCAGAAATGATCAAAAAGTCGTTCTTGAAATGCGGCATCAGTAATGCTATGGATGGATCAGAAGATGATGCCATCTATGAAGACAAAGAATCAGCAGCAGATGATTCAACAGATGGCGACAGCGAAGAGGAGGATGCTTATGCTGACGATGTCACAGAAGAAGACTTTCACATTTTATTTGGACATTCTGATGACAAAGAATCGGACTTTGAAGGATTTGAAGAAGACACTTAGGGCCACTTTATTATATGCGAGGGACTTGAATACAAATTTATTTGAAATATTCTAACTGTAAGTAAATAAATAAAAATGTTTTTGGAGTTTTAATTTTGGCTTTCTAAAATTCTTCAAAGATTAAAATGTTGAAAGTCTGGGCCCAGGTACATTGGGTATAATTATGAAATTCAAAGAATTTGATAGGCTGTCAAGTTTTACCCTCGACTTATACGCGGATCATAATAAATTTCATAATTTTCGGCTTAAACAATACACTCGACTTATCTGCGAGGTCCACTAATAGGCGAGTATCTACGGTAAGCACTCTCAACAGAAAACGAGCAGATGAATAAAGTTTATTTTTTCACTTCCAGCACCACTAGATGGCATCACTTTCGTTCCTTCCTGATGACCTCACTTCTTTCCCTTCCTGATAACCTCACTTCCACTTCCTGCCATCTTAATATGAAAAGCCATGTTTTGCCATTACTCATTTGTCTTTTTGTGATTTGCAAGTTAAGACCAGTATCAGTCATTTTTGACTACTCTGTTCCAGATATTACATGGGGCAGTTACTACAACTCTTATTTTGTTTTTTTGTGATTATTCAAACCATGACAACCTCAACAATCACTAAAGATGAGCAAATTGTGAATGATCAATAAAAAGGCTACAATAGTTCATACTAGTAACATGTCATGTCATGTAAAAAGACCCATTAAACAATTTTTGCATAGCACAAGATAAAAAAATTAATTTATGGATGACATGAGAACATATTTAACAGTTGTCAGACATATAGCATGGTGAGTGTCTCACTAATAAAGGCTTGGGTTGTTTTGTGGGGAAAGAAAAAAAGTGATGCACCAGAACTAATGCAGTTTCTATTTCCTCTAGAATAGAACAGAAGCCACCAGACAAAGAGTAGCATCACTTTTGGTGTGATCACCACAAGCCCCACCTCTCCGGGACTCCAGGATACATAACCAGGGGTCTCATGTATAAACGGTGCCTATACACAGAAATGTTGCATACGAACGTTTCCACGCTCAAATCACGATGTATAAAACCTAAACCTGGCATAAAGCCACGCACATTTCCACGGTACCTCATACCCTGGCGTATGCAATTTCTCCGCTCGGTTTTGCAGACTGTATGGTCACATTTCTTTCTTAGATCCACATTCCTGACACGGCTTTATAAATACACTGAAACTAACTGCATATTGTTTATTAGTGTAATGCATCTGATTGTAATTAACCTGCAGCAATATAATGGTCCAGGGAATAGCCATAGTATTCCAAATACCATAACTGCTTTAGCGTTGTTACTCTCCCTGCATCTTCTTCTTCTTTCAGCTGCTCCCGTTAAGGATTGCCACAGCAGATCATCTTTTTCCATATTACTCTCACTGCACCACTCGGAATATTTGTATCACTGTATCTGAGTGGGGAATCACAGCAGCAGCTGATTGGAAAGAGAATTATCAGTATACAGAATGAAGCAGACGCTGCCTGAGCCACGGCAAAACGCTTCAGAGACTTTCCTGAACGGACTTCGCGGTTTAGAAAACGTTTCATCCCAAGAACTATAAACGCACTCAATCAGTCCATCAAGTGCTCCTTGTAGAACTGTTTGTACTTATACGTACAATTACCTCACTGTAAACTTGCACTACAGTTATAATATTGCACAACCTGCGCCACTTTATAAAGCGCGTATTTACATATGATGACATTATCATTTTTAAGATGAAATGCAGCAAAATATGTTGATTATATTATACAGATAAAACTTTAACTTCACTTAAATAATCTGTATTGTTATTAATTAAACATGTGAGGACACGGTGCCGCAGCGCTAGCTAGTTCAGGGATTGTTCCTGTATTGCATTGTATTCTTGCTGGTGCTGACGCGACACTGGAAGGATAGACGGATAGAATAATTAAACATGTACTATGAAGATATTTCAATGTTCCTTAAAAGTTTTGAAGAATCAGTGTTCTAAGCTTACAAATGGCTTCACGTCTATTACAGAGCTGATTGTGTAGCGATTGAGTATTTGGAGAAAGAAAAGTAAGGACAGGAATTGGAGGTTAGTACGTTTGAAAGACACAGTACTTCTGTAATAAATTATTTCATCGAAGGTCACGCATGGCGCAGCAAGCCTCTTGCGTGAGACATGAACAAGCACTGCGCCACCGTGTTCCCATGTTTAATAACATGCTTTAACTCCTATCATCATGAAAAAGATATCACGTATATATCTCAGTATTTTAATTATTCAGAGAGCTGTAATACAGTAATCCCTCACCTATCACGGGGGTTACGTTCCAGAGCCCCCCGCGATAAGTGAAAATCCGCGAAGTAGCGACTTATATTTATTTTATTATTTATACATATTTTAAGGCTTTATAAACCCTTCCCACACTCTTATAAACCTTTCTCACTCTCTTGTTAACCTTTCCCACGCTCTTATAAACACTTCCTATGCTCTTAAACACTTTCTACATTCTTAAACACCTCAGACCAACACTGCACACTGCACGCAGCGATCAGACGTCAATGTGTCTGCACTCGCTTTGTGAAGGGGGGCAGCTGAACTCACGCTGAGCAGAAATGGACTTTGTGCTGCTTCTGCCAAAATGCCTGCTTGTCGCTCTGCGCGTTCGGAAGGAGGAGTGTGTGTGTGTGTGTGAGAGAGCTGAACGCACCTTCGCTCAAACCCCCCCCCTCCCCGGGAGCGCAGTACGCTCCTGCCACTTCGCATTGTCAAGGGGGTGGGGAGCTGAATGAACGCTAAGGAGAAGTGGACTTTGTGCTGCTTGTCGCTCTGCGTGTCAATAATTTTAAGCCTGCACATCACCAATTTTTCTGTCTCACTGTCTTGTCTTGCGTGAAGTTAAAATGTTTTATAATAGTGAGATGTTACTCATATCCTTAGCCCGACATCCACATATCATATGTGTTAACAAAGTGTGTTTTATAAGTTTACATGTGTTTAAAGCATGTGGGATGGGTATTTTAAGGCTTAAACTATAAAAATGTTTATTTATATGGTCTTTCTATATCGTGGATTTTCTGCTGTTGCTGATGGGTCTGGAACATAACTTCCGCAATAGGCGGGCAATCACTTGTATTAAAAAACCCGCGAAGTCGTGAATCCGCGAAGTAGCGAGGGATTACTGTATCACGAATGTAATGGATTATGTGTCCTGTCGGAGAAAAAGAAAGCCAGTTTAAGAAGCAGATAGTGATTCACACACATAGAGCACATAGAAGATCGAATACAGAACAAAGCATTTAACATGCTACTTTAGTTACAATGGGATTTGAGAAACTAGTAAATTAAACGATTTTAAGTTGAAGTTTATGATGTTCTACTTTAATGGCAAAATAAACTACGTGATTAAAGTGGAAATTTCGAGATTAAAGTTGACATTTCGTGCTTTTTCCCACTGTGTGCCTATTTTTTTTGTCTGTACCCTAATAATCTTTCATATGACACTCAGACGGTGGGCTACGACTCACCTTTTCACGGCGACTTTGATATGGGATTTCTTTTTTATTTCGGGCACTGTGCGACTTTGTGAACTTGAGCTTTCGAATTTCTCCGACACTCTGTCACTCGATCAACTTCATTTTTTTGATTATACCACTGTTTAAACCAACAAATAGTATGTTTTTCCTTTGCCTCCATTTGGTATTCGCTGAAATTCTTATATTTTCCCCCATGCTTTTAATAATAATAATAATAATAATAATAATAATAATAATAATAATAATAATAATTCATTACATTTATATAGTGCTTTTCTCAGTATTCAAAGCGCTATCCACACAGGGAGGAACCGAGAAGCGAACCCACAATTTTCCACAGTCTCCTTACTGCAAAGCAGCAGCACGTTTTCCCATTGTCTTTTCACAGAAGGCTATTTATATTGATTTGCATATTCAAAGAGGCGTAATTCTGGGAGGAGTTGGGGCAGGACAGAAGGCGCGTGCACATGTGTTACTTTTCACGCTGATCGGGATTTATGTAGTGGAAAAGCGTGGAAGTTTGCGTACGTACAGATTCCTGCATCTGGATTTTTCTGTGCGTACACACATTCCCGCTTTTGTGCTTACGCCATGTTATAATAATAAATAATAATTCATTACATTTATATAGCGCTTTTCTCAGTACTCAAAGCGCTATCCACACAGGGAGGAACTGGAGAAGCGAACCCACAATCTTCCACAGTCTCCTTACTGCAAAGCAGCAGCACTACCACTGCGCCACCTGTGAGGATATAGTGTGAGTTCTACGCACGGTGTTATACATGAGGCCCCAGGTCTTTAACTGGAAGTCAGCATTCACTCAAGGACCTACTTTAGAGCAGGATGGAGCCCACATCAAAAGTATACCCTCTTCATGACCATAGGAGAAAGTCTCATTATGCAGGTTGCTTCAATTAACCTTTCTTTTTCGTTTTCATCAGGACATTAAATGGTATGTCCTTACTAACCCCCAACTCTTTTTTTGTTGTCCCCTTGTGTTTTTAAATAGCCCAAGAGGGCAAAATGTTGGTGTATAATATTAATGTGTTAAACTAGGAAATTCAAGTGTGAAAACCTAAGAAATTCAATTCACTTAACAAAATTCTTTAAAGTATATTACCAGCTCTTGGTTCAGCTATCAATTTAGCAATGGCTCTGCGGTGTCTTAGATGTTGACAGCTTTTGCATGGATGTTCCACATTCTGAGCCTGCCTGTTCGTGGTTTTAGTCCACATACCCCAGTTTCCCTCCAACCTTTCAAAGGCATGAATGTAGATTGTTTTGTGATTCAAATTGGTTCTTCAGGGATGTATGTATGGATGTGTGCATGAAGAGACCCAGTGGTAGACTGGCATTCTGTTTTAAGGTTATTTTTTGCAGGGATGGTTTATGGTCCCCCATGACCCTGAAATTGATCATGTGGATTATGGAATGTTATCATGCCTAAAATAAGTTAGAGTCAACTCTATGCCATGACCACTGGGCACAACCTCACAAAATCTTTCACAAACTATGAATATGAAAAGAATAGTTAAATAACCCAGGAACATCTTACAAAAATGTAAGTGGAACAAGATGAAATGAAGAAAAAAAAATGCCAAAGGGGTGCAAGCACTCAGCAGCACCCACCTCCCCACACACACCCAAAAACACCATTATCCTGATAACAATGCATTTGATAGCTGTAATGTGTTTAGGAGGATTATCAACAGATGTTGAATCTAAATTACAAGAGAAAACTAATTTTCATTGAATGATCAACAAAAGATTTTTCCCAGCAATGTTTTGTATGTCTAACAAAAAAAATTCATTTTACCTGATTTAAGAATATAACCAGTGGCCTCTGTAAAAAGAAAAAAAATGTATGGTTAGCTGTAGAAAAGCTTAGATAAACTACAATGTAGTTCTCATATCAAGCACAAAATAAATCTCTATTTTCCTTACATGAACATTTGAAATACTGTAATATCTCCATACAGTTAAACCGAATCAATCAGTCAGCTAAAGTCTGTAGTGGTTAGTGTAATAATACCTAGCAAATATGGTTAGCAAGCAAAGAAAGAGCCAAAATATCCTCACCAATGATAAAATGTTATTTTTCAGCTACTAGAAAAGGAGACAGGAAAACAAAAGCTCAAAGAATGTTAAAGGCAACTTTGCATGACAGCATGCAGCTTATGACAATAATAATGTATTACTGTATTACAAGATACAGAATATAAATATAAAAGGTAGTAAGCGTATAACAATATGACTTGATTCCGCCATCATACTTATATTGAGCCTTTTATAAAGAATCAAGGTGCCTAAATGTAGTGGTTTTCCCCAGTAAAAGAGGTAGGCCTTCTTTAGAATGAAATGGTTTATTTTCACTACTAATAAATGTTCAGATGAAACAACTAGAAAAAATATAAATATTAGGTAGTAGCTTGTGTTAAGACGTTTACAAATTTGATCCTTTAAGACATACAAATGTACTGTTTTATACTATCTACTGTTTTATGCAACGTCTTACAGTATATGTTCTGTTGTAGCTCTGTTTTGTCATTATTATAATAAAGTACTTTGGGTAGCTGTGAGTGGAAATTGCATGCTTACAGGAAACATGCTGGATGGTTCATAAATCCTGTGACATTCTATAGACACAAATGAATTTATCATGGCACCACTGGCAGTAAATGTATAGCTGCTGTTGTTAACATTGAATTACATTGCCAAGTTGTAGAAGTTCAAGTGTACTCAGATTGGCTTATCTCCATTACGAATGACACTACTTCTGTTGTCTATGCATCTTCTCAGCCTAAGCAGCACAAACTGGAACAACTTTCAATTAGAACTGCAAGGCCTTAAGAAGTCCTTCTGATTTTTTGTGGCAACCTAAATAGATATGTTGGAAGCACCAATGATGGATACAACTTCCATGGAAATAATGAATATGGAACAAGAAATGATAATGGCTGCCAAAATTCTGGAATTTGCTGAGGCCACTGATCCAAGTGTCAGCAACGCATGTCTTAAGAAGTACGCCAGCCACTTAATCAAATGTCAGCAGTAGCCGGAAGAGCCAGACTGACTTCATATTGGTACAATGACAAGACTTTTCCAATGCAAGTGATTCAAAGGTTATTCTATCAGATTATTTGGGCCTACAGAAAAGATGATCATTACTGATATAAAGACTAGTAAACGCAGACAACACAAATGCAAAGCCAGCATGGTAGGTCCAGAAAAGATTAGGTGGTGGAAACTGTACAAACGCAAAGCAGTTAAAGTCAACAACATTACCCTTATTCCAGTCAGTGTGGACTCAATAGATGCTTGAACTTCTGTATGAACGCAATCAGAACCGCAGCCAAAAATCTCCTTGGGACTACAAAACTGGGTAGCGGCCACGTAGTCTGTCCAGAGTTACGTCTGTTTATCAATTTACGACAGAAAGTGCAGTGAAAAAAGATGAAGTATGACAACTGGCTCATGCAGAAGACTAGTAAAAATTGGCAGAAATACATCACTGTGATGAGAGAACCAAAGGAAGCAATCACTGAAGCAAGGGCTGCCATTACCATGGCCTATGTGAGCAACTAGGCATAAAGGAAACTACGAAAAACATTTACCAACAAGCAAAAATACACATTAAAACCGAACAGGATATTGAGCACTATATTGTGTTAAAGATAAGAATGGATGACACTTACAGGAAAAGAACAAAAATCTTGAAACACTGGCAACCATACTCCAATGATATTTCTAATATTGCATTCTTGCACCCATCAATCTCACAAGGTCTCCAAAATAATGGACCAGTTCCCAGAATCAAAGAGGAAGGTTGCCAAAACTCTCCACAGTATGAAAAATTTAAAAGTACCTGGTCCTGACAACATACTAGCAGACTTTTGAAAGTTAAAAAGAGTAGCGTGATACTACAATAGACTGACTGATGACTTTTTTTAATGAGATTGTGGACTCTGGGAATATCTTATCTTAACCATGTTTGCAATGGCACAATTTGACAACTGATGGGTGTTGTAACAATCCCAGATAAAAAGCAGAAAAGATTTTACTACAGTGGTTTGGCCATGTTTCATGAGCAGTACCTGGCATTTCTGCTAACATTACCTACCACTTTTGAAATTGGCAGCCAGTGGCGTCATGGAAGGCCAAAGCAAAAATGGCAAGACATAATAAAGGGAGACATGAAAATTGTGAATTTAAGCCCAGCTGATGCATTCAATCATTCAAAATGGAGTTCTCAAATCCAAAAAAGTAGGAAAACACCAAGTTGATGACAGTGATGACTGTAAAGCACTTTGAGCTATTTTCATGTATTCAAATGTTCTATATAAATAAATGTTCTTATATCTTTATTAAATAAACTAAGACTATACAGCTGCCCAAACTCAGCTACTATCCAAATTTGACATCAAGAGTCACGAATGCTGCCTTAGTTGTTTGGTTAGTTTTTTTGCACTGATATCACACATAGAATGTATAGTTAAAAAAAAACAAAAAAAAAAATGGTGCCACAGATTAAACTGGCCATTTTGGCTCATCACTCTGAACAAACTATAACACAAAATAACTTTCTTATAATAAGTTAAATAGTTAAAATGTAACTTTGATCAAATGACGTGATTGACTAAGATCTAAAGTCCTAGATGGATACATTACCGATAGATGACAGAAGTACCAAAAATCTATACACTCCATTTATGACCCCCAACATTTTTTATCAATTTATACATATTTGGAAAATTATACATAGCATACTGCAAAGATAACAAACATGTCTTAATTCAAACTAATGAAAAAAACAAATAGAAAAGATATACAGAAGTTATAAAAGTTGGAATAATTACTCAGATATATAAGCATATAGTGCTAGTTGATTGCTTCCCAGACTGTAATTCAATGTAACAGTTACATAACACCAAAAAAAAAAAGAAGAAAAAAGTAATCAGATACAAGAACTGAAGTCTTACTTATCTCCTTCCGAAGTTCATCATTCTCTGTAAAGAAAGGATAAAAAGTTAATGGGGTGGTAAGTGCACAATGTAGTTAATGTGTTCTTTGTTAGAAAACCACAGACTACAACATGACGTTATTTAAAAAAATATTTTACTACGTATTGATTCATTATTTAATTTAAAACCCCCATATTAAAGTTTAGCTCTGTCCTTTTTTAGTAAAAGACTGTTGATCCACTGGGAACTACCAGAAGGCAAGAGGTGCCAGTCATGAAAATGATGAGTAAACCATGAAAACTCATTTATTTTAACAGTGCAGATGCAGTTTGTGTTTAATATATGGTCAGCTATGCTAAAGCAGGGCTGGGCTGCACATGAAAGTGCCCCCTAGTGGACTATATTGTGTGAACTTACATCTCTCAGTTGCCATTTTTTTTTATAATTCTAGTCACAGCTGCACTTCAATGATGCAGATGGATGACAGAATAAAGGGTGGGGTTGTTGAGGATCTGTGTTTGCTGTGCTCAGTGGAGGTTGGAATAATGTCAGTTTGGAACAGAACACCACATGCTGGGGAGGGGGCACCTTCTCCCTGTATTTTTAATTAGATTTTTATGGTTCCTCCCGCCATCCTTCTATCAAACCAATGTTAAAACACTTATGTTTTTATATTGTGCTTTACCTAAACCCTGTTGAGTCTATTCCTTCATAGGTATTGCCTCTTAATTGATTTTCTGCCTTTCCTTTATAGTATGTATATTTATACTGCACTGAAATGTAAAATTATTCATTGCAAAGCAATTAAAGATGTTGTCATATATTGATAATAAAATCTCAGATCCATCTTTTTTCTTTTTTTTTTTTTTAAGAGTTTCAAGTACCTCTGCACTGCTATTCAGATTTGTTATTATATTTGCTTATGGGATGATTTCCAATCAATCCTACCTTATAAACCTAAACATTACAAGGAAAAAAATTAAATACAAGCAGGAGACTTTCTTCATAATATACAGCACAGGTGCCCCCTTTTATAGGGAATTGTCATAATGAAGCAAACTTATAAAAGTTATATGCAGAGTTTGGAAAAATGCCTTCTAAAAAAGAAGTATGAAAACACAAAAGTAAACTGCAAAGAAAGCGGAAGGTCAAGAGCTTCCCACTAAGCTCTGCTCGTCAATAGTACACACCACCAAATTCAGACAGCCACCTCAGTATGCTTATGTTATATGTCTCATCAAATTAACAGAATATTGGCCATTTATGGGTTGAGTGATGATCACTTTTCAAAAGCAAAAATATTGCCAAACTTTTGATGTTTGGCTCTCTAATGACAGCAACATTAAAAAAAAGACAAATAATTTAAACTTGCAAGAATTTTAAATGCGATATGGGTGGTAGCCGAAGGCAGGAACTCTGGTGTTTCGACCCTCGGTTGCCGAAACTGGCTCTTGGGACATGGAATGTTACCTCTCTGGAGGGGAAGGAGCCTGAACTGGTGCGAGAGGTTGAGAGGTACCGGCTAGATATAGTCGGGCTCACCTCTACACATTACCTGGGCTCTGGAACCATTCCTCTTGAGAGAGGCTGGACTTTGTTCCACTCTGGAATTGCTGTGGGTGAGAGGCGTCGGGCAGGGGTGGGCTTGCTTATGGCCCCCCGGCTCAAGGCCTGTACGTTGGAGTTCTCCCCGTTGGATGAGAGGGTTGTTTCCCTACGCCTTCAAGTTGGGGGAAGGACTCTGACTGTTGTTTGCGCTTATGCGCCGAACAGCAGTTCAGAGTATCCAGCCTTCTTGGAGTCCCTGAAAGAGGCACTGCGAGGTGCAGCTCCTGGGGACTCTATCTTCCTGCTGGGAGACTTAAATGCTCACGTCGGCAACAACAGTGAAACCTGGAGAGGTGTGATTGGGAGGAACGGCCTCCCTGATCTAAACTCGAGTGGTGTTCAGTTGTTGGACTTCTGTGCTGGCCATGGATTGTCCATAAGGTCAAGGTCGCAGCTCGATGATCGACTTTGTAATCGTGTCATCAGATCTGCGACCTTATGTCTTGGACACTCGGGTGAAGAGAGGGGCTGAGCTGTCAACTGATCACCACCTGGTGGTAAGTTGGATCAGATGGCGGGAGAGGCTGCTGGACAGACCAGGCAGACCCAAACAAATAATATGGGTCTGCTGGGAACGTCTGGCAGAGGAACTGGACAGAAAGATCTTTAACTACTACCTCCGACCGAACTTCAACCTCATTCCAAGGGAGGCGAAGGACATTGAGTCTGAATGGGCCATGTTCCGAGCCTCCATTGTCGAAGCAGCAGAACAGAGCTGTGGCCGCAAGGTTTTCGGTGCCTCTCGTGGCGGCAATCCACGAACCCGTCAAGCTGAAGAAAGAGTCCTACTGGGTCTGGTTGACCAGTGGGACTCCAGAGGCAGCTGAGGGGTACTGGCCGGCCAAACGTGTGGCGGCATCGGCTGTTGCAGAGGCAAAAACTCGGGCATGGGAGGAGTTTGGGGAAGCCATGGAAAACAACTTTCAGTCTGCACCAAGAAGGTTCTGGCAAACCGTCAGGCGCCACAGGAGGGGAAAGAGGTGCTCCACCAACACTGTGTACAGTGGAGATGGGGCCCTGCTGACTTCAACTGCAGACGTTATTGACAGGTGGAAGGAATACTTCGAGGATCTTCTCAATCCCACCAGCATGTCTTCCTTAGAGGAAGCAGAGCCGGAGGATTCCGGGGGGGGGGGGGGGGCCCATCCATAACAGGGGCTGAGGTCGCCGAGGTAGTTAAAAAACTCCGAGGTGGCAGGGCCCCTGGGGTGGATGAGGTTCACCCTGGGTTCCTCAAGGCTCTAGATGTTGTGGGGCTGTCCTGGTTGACACATCTCTGCAACATCGCATGGACATCGGGGGCAGTACCTCTGGATTGGTAAACCCGGGGTGGTGGTCCCCCTTTTTAAGAAGGGTGACCGGAGGATGTGCTCCAACTATAGGGGATCACACTCCTCAGCCTCCCCGGTAAGGTCTATTCAGGGGTGCTGGAAAAGAGAGTTTGATCGATAGTCGAATCTCGGATTCAAGAGGAACAATGCATACGGGGTACAAGGCTCGTTGTTACGAGCCATTCAGTCCCTGTACAGGAGGACCAGGAGCTTGGTCCGCATTGCCGGTAATAAGTCCAACTCGTTTCCTGTTGAGGTTGGACTCCGCCAGGGCTGCCTTTTGTCACCAATTCTGTTCATAAGTTATATGGACAGAATTTCTAGGCACAGCCAAGGAGCGGAGGGGGTCTTGTTTGGTGACCTCAGAATCTCGTCTCTGCTATTTGCGGATGATGTGGTTCTGTTGGCTTCATCGGACAGTGACCTCCAGCTCTCACTGGAGCGGTTTCGCAGCCGAGTGTGAAGCAGCGGGGATGAGAGTCAGCACCTCTAAATCCGAGGCCATGGTTCTCAGCTGGAAAAGGGTGGAATGCTCTCTCCGGGTTGGGAACACATTACTGCCTCAAGTGGAGGAGTTCAAGTATCTCGGGGTCTTGTTCAGTGAGGGAAGAATGGAGCGAGAGGTTGACAGACGGATTGGTGTGGCATCCGCAGTAATGCGGGCTCTGCAACAGTCCGTCGTGGTGAAGAGAGAGCTGAGCCAAAAGGCGAGGTTGTCAATTTACCAGTCGATCTACGTTCCTACCCTCATCTATGGCCACAAGCTTTGGGTAGTGACCGAAAGAACAAGATCGCGGATACAAGCGGCCAAAGTGAGTTTTCTCCGCAGGGTGGCTGGACTTTCCCTTAGAGATAGGGTGAGGAGTTCAGTTATCAGGGAGAGACTCGGAGTAGAGTCGCTGCTCCTCCTCATTGAGAGGAGTCAGTTGAGGTGGTTCGGGCATCTGGTTAGGATGCCCCCTGGCCGTCTCCCTGGGGTGGTGTTCCGGGCATGCCCCACTGGGAGTAGGCCATGGGGCAGTCCCAGGACACGCTGGAGGGATTATATCTCCCGGCTGGCCTTGGAATGCCTCGGGGACCTCCCAGAGGAGCTGGAGGAGGTGGCCGGGGAGAGGGAGGTCTGGGCTTCCCTGCTTAGGCTGTTGCCCCCGCGACCCGACCTTGGATAAGCGGTGGATAATGGATGGATGGATGGAAGAATTTTTAACAGTGGAGTAAAATTACATACAAAGCATTAAAACGAACACAATACACACAAAAATAAAATTAATTGTACTCTGCTATGTTCTTCTGACTATATACACTTAGCAGCGACTGCACTGCCTAAAGTAAAGGTTTAGTTAAAGACAGAACATTCACCCCGAGTTGACTAAAGGCTTTAATACACACCATGAGTTAACAATGAGCTTCTTGCACTCATTCAATGAACTGCTTTCTGAATGTTATACTTGTATTTTTTTAGATTTTAAATACCAAACCCATAACCTTAATGTGACAATTACTCTTCATAGTAATAGACATTTTCTACCAAAATAACTTTCTAAAACTATTTCAAGTTCACAAACCAGAGTCAAGTATTAAACTTACCCGATTCAAGACGCTGCTTTTCAGATTCTATCTTTACTAAAAGAAAAAAAAAGAATATTGCCATTTTAAATCTTTTTATTCTATATGAAACTGGTCACTAAGACATTTATTGGTGTGGATTATTTCTGATGATGGTTGAATTGCTGTGGGAAAAAAACAAAACAAAGAACGGGTATCTCTGCATTTGTTACCAGCCTCACGGTCTAGGGGAACCAAGGCCAGGTACAAGCCACTGCTGCTACAGGGTGTAGCCACAGCGATATAGTGAAAAGCATAAAAGAAACAGGCAGAAGTCCCGAGTCTCAGACCATACTTCTCTGTCCTCCTTTATTCTCCTTTTACTACAAATATATATATATGCTTCAGTTTCTGCATAGATCAACATGGCAATCAGTGAAACAATGGTGCAAGCCAATTTCCTCCTCTAGAACAAATAGTCAATGTTAATAGCTAAGTTTCCATCCAGTTTTTTGTGACGTTTTGTTATCGACAAACAGAATATACGTAAAAAAAAATGTGCGAAATTTGCTGTCTCCAGCTTGTTTCCATCAAACTGTCTTTTTATCGATAAAATGGTGTGCGTGATGACGCCATCCCCCCCCCAAAAACGAACTGTCGCATAAATTTGGTTGTATCGCTAAAAAAATGTGCCCTTGAGCCGTTTCCATACATAATTTTGTGTATGTCGCAAATTATCTACCTTTTGTTTTCCATGTTACACCCCCTCCACTAAACAAACAAACAAAGAAATTGAGAGATTATTCAGACAGTTTTTTGAAATTTGCCAGCTTACTGTTATTTCAATTTCACAAATAATTGGAATTGTACATAATATCCGAAGACGACAGCAGAATGAAGCAGTTGCTTGTCTGATAGCCCTAGAGCTCGAAGAAAGTACCCCAGTGCGACGAAACCCACAGGTATGGGAGAGATGACAGAATAAGACCTTCTGGGAGGAGGTGGTGGAGAGACTTAACAGAAAATCTCTGGCTGCAACATTTTATAATGACACGGCTGACGTTTGAGATGTTGTGTGGATTCATCAGTCCTGATGTTGCGCCCATCACAGGTTGCCACCGACCACCGGTTCCAACCCAAAAGCGGATTGCCATCGCCCTTTACAAGCTGGCAACCTGCGCCGAGTATAGAGTAGTTGGAGAAACTTTCGGGGTTAGTAAAACTAACGTCCATTGATGTGTATATGCTGTGTGCACCGCTATTAAAGAAAAATTAATGCGGCGTTATATCAGACTTCCGACTGTAGCGGAGGCCAATGAAATTGCATACCGCAATTCCTTGGTGCATCTTGTGCCACAGATTTACGGTGCGCTGGATGGCACGCATGTGCCTATTCTTCTACCGCGATTACATTAATCGCAAAGGGTGGCCATCTATTGTTCTCCAGGCCCTTGTTGATGACAGGTGCATGATACGAGACATTTGCGTTGGCACTCCTGGAAGTGCCCATGATACAGCTGTGTTTGCAGCATCGGATCTGTACAGGTGAGCCTACCTTTCAACATCCCTTCTCAGTGCAATAACAACTGAATTAGTACCGTAACCTGCTTCCCTTAAGGTTTTTAATTAAAACTGAAATTTTAATTAATACAAAATAACGACGTTTAATCAAAAAAAAAAAACTCTCTTCATCAGACCATGCGAACCGCTCCGCCATTCTCGTTTTGATTGCACGTGATGAAAATGTGACACATTTATTTGCGTTAAAGCCCTTTTTTCCGACAAAAAGTGTTTCCAATGTAGTTTTTACGACATCTGAAGTATCGATATGGAATTTATGCGCTAAAGTTAAACGGAAAAATATTATGTCGACATGTACAACATTTTATCAATAATTAGCATTTCCATCAGCTATATCGGTAAAAAAATTTGAAGCGCTAAATATTTTTACGCAAAAACTCCTTGGATGGAAACGAGGCCAGCTATCAAAAAGTACTTGATTAGAAACCAATGTCCCCAGAACTCATTAATTTTCAAAGGAAGCAGACAGTTCTGTTATCACCACATTGTGTGTGGATGAGATACTTAATGAAAGCAGGTGATAGATAACCATCAACAATAACCTGACGCTGGTTTATAGCCCATTACACTAAGCAAAACACAGAAATGTCATTTTCTTTAGAATACTGAATTCTAGCCCATTACACATTCATGAATCCAAAAAACTGTTAAAGGTCAGACACTCTTGGAGGCCCTAGGACTGCCTACCCTCCATAACATACAAGATACTCTCAACTGTTCTATGAAGTTACTTCATGCCATTACAGAGCCCATGGAGTAATTACTTTTTGGGAAAGTGACCAGAGTGGTCATCTCTCTGTTTTATGCCTCTTCTGCCCTTAGAAATACATTGCCCGCTAGATAACATACCAGAGAATGGAAAAGGAGGGTAAACTGTGCAGCAGTTGGTTGTTGTGATTTAATTAGATTTTAAGAAAATGTCAAGAAAGAGTGCATTAGTTTATGTAAGTAAAAATAAAAATCAGACAAAATTATCACAAGCTTCTATAAACAGGTAAAATTAAACAAGCTAAACAACCTTTTTGTCCATTTTCTTAAAATGAAAAATATTTAATATTAGAATGTATAAAAAGAATCATAAAAAGGAAAAACACTTGTTTAGTTCCATTATGGAAAGTGTTATTCAGTGTAATGCACTGGATTTACTGTTAGCTCTCCAAATGCTGCCCGGTATGTAATTTAACTGACAACACAAAAAGGCCGCCAATTGCACCCTTAACACTACTGTTACCACATACAGTAAAACCTCGATTAACCATCAGTCTCCATTAACCGTCTGGGCAAAAAAAAAAAAACATTGCGTCTACCTATTACTACTGCCGTACGATACGCTGCAAGCTCTAAACATTGGAACAACTCTCCCTTCTGAGAGCGCAGAGTGTTTTTCCCCAGCACCATGTGTCACATCGCATTTTGAAATGACAGTGTTAAGTTTTTTGTAGTTAGCTTTAATAGTGTTTTGTAGCTTTTCTCTTTTGTTATAATTAAACTACTATACATTGTTATTGCCAATAAACATATGCGTGTGGTGTTAGAATTGTCACAAAAAAATGAAATTATTAAATGTTTATGAAATGGCAAAAGTACTTCAAGTATTACTTCAATTTACGGAGTAGGAAGAACAACAGTGAGTAATATAAAGCATGATGCAGAAAAAATTGAAAAACATAACAAAAATGGAAACCACTGACGTTAATGTTATTCTGTATTAATGTTCTTCTGCAATGTAATTTTCTTTTTAAATTCTGTTTTATTATGTTTTGTTAATATATTGTGACCTGGAGGCAGCTTGTGATGCGCTGTTAGGGAGCAAAAAGGGCAGAATGCTGTGTCAGTGATAGGACTGGGTGAAGGGCTTCTGTATTGTGAGGGGTGGACAAGCCTTTTAGGAGATGACTGACAGGATAAGTTAGGAGAAAAAGTAATGTGCGGTGGAAGGAAGTTTTGAGTAGGGAGTCAGGAGACAATAAGCAGGAGTGTTTGTGGTATAGAAAAAAGACAGAACATGAGTGTTAGGAGATAGTTATCAGTAGGGAAAGTTTTCTTTTAATTGTTTTGGAAATGTACTCTGTAACCCAGGTAACGAAGTATAAGACAGGGCACCGTTTGTTACGGAACGAAGACTCCAAGTAAAACTTAGAAAACTCCAGTACCTCTGAGTTGTACTTGCTTATTATGCTGGTCATTACATTATTATTTAATTCTGTTAATACCATATTATGCTTTGTTAATTTTTTTTTGTAAATAAATATGACTATTTGCTAAACTAATCTACTGTATATCATTTTTAAAGTAACTGTTCTGTTATCAGTCGTTTCTCTCATTCGTCACAACCTCAGTCCTGATCCCTCATGGATAATTGAGGTTCTACTGTACTTTAAGGTCTGCTCACAGTTTACAGCATTCCTTATCAAGCACACCAAAATTAATACTGTATATGACTTTGAATACCACTCAAGATGTTAACACATCATATGAGTTTTAATGTTTCCTAAAAATTAACATGTGTTACTCAGTATTTAGAATGACATTGTATTATGTTCTAAAAACCAAAAACTTATTTTTGATGAGCTTATACACAAGGAAATATAAAAAGCCAATGACTTGTGTCACAGTCAAATATGCAGCAACCACACATGTTCATGTTCCATGATAGGATGTATAAATAATGGCAGAACTTCTAAAGGAATATCAAAAAAATCTGAACATAACAGCATTCTTTGCTAAAAATGTTGACTGGATTGTGGGAAAACATGTCTTATTTACTCTTTTTATATATAATATACATAAAGTATCAGACAGGAAAGAAAAGTTTCATACCTTTGTTTTTTTTGAAGAAAAACATAAATACAGCAACCAAGAGAAGTGCAGCCAGTAGAAAAAGTATCAACATAATTCCCAGTGCCTTCCATGAACTTACAACACATTTAAAGAAATGCTCTGTAGGGAATAAAGAATATGCAAGCTTATGTTGTTTATGTGTATACTTAAATACATACATATTTTAAAAGCATTAATGGGGACAAAAATAAATTTACAATGCAGGATGTTTTCAGCAAAGTATTCACTGTGATGGGCATTTCCACCAACCAATAAATGAATTCCTTCAGTCTAAAAAAAAAAAAGATATCTGGGAAACTCTTCATTTCCTCTTCTGGGTGCTTCAAAGAAAGCAGCATGGCCGTCATATTAAAAAATTATTAAAATATTATTTTTTAATAAAAAATTTTACATGTCGTTTTGTTCAGTTAAGTATTATTAAAAACTGCTCCTTGAAGTTTATCATCTTTACTCACTCAAGATCTTAGTTCTGACAGGCATATCCCAGAAATGCAGATGACTCAATATTTGACTTATCAAAATACTTGAAGGAGGAAAGTCATGGACCTGTTGTTGATGATTTTGCTGGGTCATGTGATTATTTGTTTTTAAAACAAAGTATAAAGTTATGGATTTTCAATGTCCTACTCCTCTCTCAACAATAATAAAATGGCAGATTGTGGACATGATTGAGCAGGATAAATATTTATGCACTGTTACTTAGTGGTGCCACTTTAATCTTTGCTTTAAATCTAGGACAAATCTATAAATTGGGGCAGAAATGGCTGCTCCTTATAAAATCTAACTTCCTTAGAAAGTAATTAAAACTACAATTGTCTTTGACTGTATTGTTACAGCTGTTTTTATTTGTTGGTTTGTGAATATTGTACTAAAAACAAAAACTAACTCAATAGCATTGTTAAAATTACTACTTAAAATTAGTAAGAAGCACTGAGAAGAACTGAGAAGCAGTTACAGCTCACTGAGATGCTCACATAATGTACTAGTGAGAAAGTACAATCTACCATGCCAGAATCTGATAGTATACTGGTGCTATAACAGACTGGTTGAGCTCAGAAAGTTACTGCATAATGGATATTATCTGTGACCTGTAATGAAATGTAATGAAAATGTAAAAAAAGAAAATCAGTATTTCACACTTTTTTGATCAGAATGACAATTAAAATTAAAAGATGTTAGAATCAAAGTGCTTAAAACACTGTATCTAGAACAGTGAAAATGAAAAAAAAACCCTACATTTTAGCCCATTACAAACAGTACATTAGAACATTAGAACACTCTAGACGAGAATAGGCCATTCAGCCCAACAAAACTCGTCAGTCCTATCCACTTATTTCTTCCAAAAAAACATCAAGTCGAGTTTTGAAAGTCCCCAACGTCTTACTGTCTACCACACACTACTTGGTAACTTATTCCAAGTGTCTATCGTTCTTTGTGTAAAGAAAAACTTCCTAATGTTTGTGCGAAATTTACCCTTAACAAGTTTCCAACTGTGTCCCCGTGTTCTTGATGAACTCATTTTAAAATAACAGTCTCGATCCACTGTACTAATTCCCTTCATAATTTTAAACACTTCAATCATGTCACCTCTTAATCTTCTTTTGCTTAAACTGTGTAGGCTCAGCTCTTTTCCTCATAATTCAACCCATGTAGCCCTCGAATCAGCCTAGTTACTCTTCTCTGGATATTTTCTAGTGCTGCTGTGTCCTTTTGTAGCCTGGAGACCAAAACTGCACACAGTACTCAGGATGAGGCCTCACCAGTGTGTTATAAAGTTTGAGCAGAACCTCCTGTGACTTGTACTCCACACATCGTGTTATATAACCTAACATTCTGTTAGCCTTCTTAATGGCTTCTGAACACTGTCGGGAAGTCGATAGCTTAGAGTCCACTATGACTCCTAAATCCTTCTCATAAGGTGTACTCTCAATTTTCTGACCGCCCATTGTGTATTCAAACCTAACATTTTTACTTCCTATGTGTAATACTTTACATTTACTGACATTAAATTTCATCTGCCACAAATCTGCCCAAGCCTGTATGCTATCCAAGTCCTTCTGTAATAATATAACGGATTCCAAATTATCTGCTAATCCACCTATCTTGGTATCATCTGCAAACTTAACCAGCTTGTTACTTATATTATCTAAATCATTTACGTATATATATTAAAATAGCAGCGGCCCTAGCACTGACCCCTGTGGAACATCACTCTTAACACTGGCCAGTTCTAATGAGGTTCCTCACACCATCACCCTCTGCTTTCTGTATCTGAGCCAATTCTGCACCCATCTAAAAACATCACTCTGAACTCCCACTTCTTTTAATTTGATGCCCAACCTCTCATGTGGCACCTTATCAAATGCTTTCTGAAAGTCCAGATAAATAATATCATGAGCTCCACTTTGATTTTATCCTTTTGTTGCCTCCTCATAGAATTCCAGCATGTTAGTAAAACACCCACGCTGACTGTTCCTAATAACTCCTGTCCTTGCCAGGTGTTGCTCAATCTTGTCCTTAATAATTCCTTCCATTAATTTTCCTGTGATGAATATTAAGCTTACTGGCTTATAGTTGCTTGGATCTGCCCTGTCACCCTTTTTATATAATGGGATGACATTTGCCATTTTCCAGTCCTTCGGAATCTCTCCAGTGTGCAATGACTTCCTAAAAATATGTGTCAAGGGTTTATATCTGTACTCGCTAGCCTCCTTAAGAACTTGAGGGTAAATATTATCTGGTCCTGGTGATTTGTTCGATTTCAGCTTATTTAATCTGAGCAGCACTTCTCCCTCTACAATTTCCAAATCCCTCAGTACCTCCTTAGTAGTCCCGTTTACCTCTGGGAGGTTATCCACTTGCTCACTTGTAAACACCTCAGAAAAATGTAAGTTTAGGGCATCCGTTATTTCACTATCTGTGTCTTTTAATTCCCCTTTACTATCTATCTATCTATCTATCTATCTATTCCTGATGCACTTGACCTCCTCCTTGACTGTTCTTTTACTACTAAAATACTGAAAGAATCTCTTAGGGTTGTCTTTTGCCTTATCTCTCTCTATATAAAAGAAAATCCTGCAATGGAAAAGCAAGTCTATGATACGTGATCTTCTCGGAAGACATTTTAAACACCCGCGAGACCAAAGACACGTCCTATTTACAATCTATCAAATAGGACAATAGACAGCAAAACATTCAGTCTTGTGAAGGATTTGAGCACACACAGATCCAGGGCTCTCAGCGCATATAAAGCGTATAAGGACAGTACGTTATAAATGAAATGTCGACATCAAAGCAAAGAAGAAAGCAGCGCGGAGAAAAAAAAAGAGCAAAAAAGAATAATTGAGGTGCAAATTCAGAAAATAAGGAAAGTAATTATCAGCCCGGAACAAGTGGAATTGAAAAAAAAAGCACATCCAATCCAGCTCAGAATTAAAAGACAAAGTAGAACTTCATAAAGACGTTTACAAACGTTGACGCTAAACACATGCAGAGCAGGTTAGAGACTATGAAACCAGTGAAATTAGAAAGGCTGAAAAAAAAAAAAAACCTTGGCACTATACACATGTGGAGAAAGTTAAAGATCGCAGTAGCGCAAACAAACAAACTGCCTCATTTAACTATGCACCAGTCTAACTTTGGTTTTGCACAATAACTACTACACTATTGCACCTTAACACTTAATTCTACTTTATTCACATAATTTTAGTTATTTATTTTCTACTATACTGTTATCTTTCAATCTATGACTTTTTGTTAATCTAACTGATATTCTTCTAACTTTGCACACTTTTTGATAAGCGGATCAGGATGCATTTCACTGCGTGTTGTCCTGTATAACTATGCATGTGACAAAGAATCTGGAGAATTTCAAAAACGTAGTTTACCACACATGCATTTATTGGTTACTTTGTTAGTGTATATATATTTATCTGTCTGCTTATTTAAAAAGCTAAATTTACCCCAGGAGTCAAAAACGTTCTGTCTAGCCCTTGTACAAAAACCTAGACAAATGGTGGGGTATCACCTTGGTAACCCCATGTACTTTTGGAAATGTGAGAGGAAAATAGCACGACTTTACAGACAGGAGTCCAATGCAGAACTCTACTTACTTTTTTACTTTGTAAAAAAAAATTATTAATTGCTGATGATGTAGATCGTTTTGTCTGTGCTGAAATTCCAAACAGAGAAACCTATCCTGACCTCATTAAAAAGATTCAACATATTGGGGCTCGCAAGATTACAAACATTGTTTTTACAGAAGTTCTGCAATAAAAGTGAAACTAATGAAATAGCAACAATTCAAAGAAAAAAAAAATCTTAAAAGTGTGTATCCGGAAAACCAAACACGGGGGTTGGCAAGCGAAGCGAGCAGGGGGCGAAGCCCCCTAGTCTGTGTGTAATTCACTAAGCAGCAAGACGCACGCAAGACAGAGAGCCCCGCCCACCAACAATTCATTAAGCAGCTGACCATGGCACGCAAGACAGAGACCATGGGATACACACGACAGAGTCACGCCCGCCAACTCACAGAGCCCCACCCACCAACTCTAAGACCATGGGATACGCACGACAGAGCCCTGCCCGCCAACTCTAACTCTCCTCCTGTGTCATGGAATACGCACGACCACGTCCACCCTCACAAACTGTTTAACACGCTGCATACAGCGATTCCCATCCGCGACAAACATGCTTCTTCTTAGATGGTCCTGCAGGAACAGGGAAAATCTTTGTCTAGAAAAACCTGATTCATACCATACTAAGAGCATAGTGTTTTTGTTGGCTTGCCCGCCTGCCTGCCCGCCTGACTGTTACCAGCATTCACCGCAATGTACTGGAGTGTAAAAATATCGCAGCTACTACCTCACAAACTGTGCTTATTCCCCGGATTTCCCTGACCCCATCAGATTCAAATTTGCCTTTTACTTTTACACTCTGCTACAGTCCACATGCACCTCTGAGCCACGTTGACTTTTCATTGTTCTTTTCGGTTCTGGTTGCTTTTCTATATATAATCAACCAAGTCGCCCGACCATGGGATACGCACGCACGCAAGACAGAGCCCCACCCGTCAACTCTAACCCTCCTCCCGCGTCAAGGGATACGCACGACAGAGCCCCACATGAGCAGGCAGTGCGCATGGTGTATGCACGACAGAGCCCCGCCCGCCAACTCTAAGACCATGGGGTACGCACGACAGAGCATTGTTCTTAGTCACGGAAGCATAGTCATACAGTCTGCTCAACAATATGCTGACTACATGAATACTTCTGGAGTTTATGGTGGCAAGGCAGAAATTGTGGCAATGTCCCAAAAGCTTCCAGCTACTATCACCATTCACTTCCGAGATATCCCTGACCCCATCAGATTCAAATTTGCCTTTTACTTTTACACGCAGACAATTTCCTGTTAGATTGGCCTTTACAATGACAATTAATAAGGCACAGGGACAAACTTTCAAAAAGATATGCCTGTATCTGCCACAACCAGTTTTCAGTCACGAACAATTGTATGTTGCTCTCTCCAGAGTTCCATCTTTTCATTCACTTACAGTCGTAACCTCAAACCCATCCCATTTGGACAACTGTGTCTTTCAGGAAGTGTTCACCCATCAATAAATAATTATGCGGCATATGCTACACCGCGGGTTGGCTAGTCTGCTATATTCCTCTCCAACAGTCTTTAAGCCTCCCTGATATCCTTCTTAATGGTTGCCCTCATGTTCTCATACGCTCTACAATTCACTTTGCAGTCATTAGTCTTATATGCCTTATAAAGCAGTTTTTTTCCTTTGCAACTTTTTTTTAAATCTTTATTAATCCACCGTGGGTTTTTTGTAATTTCCTATTAATTCCAAATTTCGGTATGTATCTGTCCTGCATTACATGTAAAACATTTGTAAACCTGTTCCACTGCTCCTCGACTGTCTCCACACTTAAAAGCTTATCCCAGTGTATCCTACTTAGACATTGCCGCATCTGCTCAAAATTAGCCCTACCAAAGTTCAACTTAACAATTTTAAACTTTGCATCTGTACTCTTACAAAATACTGAGAATTGTATTACATTACAGTCACTTGACCCTAGTGGTTCAATCACCTCTACACCCTCAATTCTATCCTGATTATTACAAAATACTAAATCCCGACAGGCTTCACCCCATGTTGGTGCTTTGACATGGTGTGTTAAAAAACAGTCACTGATTATTTCTAAACACTCCTGCTCTTGTGCTCCTCCATCTGCAAGGTTATCCCAGTTAATATTTGGATAATTAAAGTTCCCCATGACTATAATATCTCCCTTGTTACACACGTGCGCATGGGAGGCAGCTAAAGGGCTTGAGTGACGGCAGTTCTGAGGCATGCCGGGATGTGGCAGAATGCACTGACTCTTTTTCTCTCTTGCCTGCAGACCATTCCATCTGGCTCTCTTGACATCATTTACTGGACCGAGCCAATGGAAGGAGACCTTACTTGCTCCTGCCCCTCTGACGTCACATCCAGGCTCGAACCAATGGATAAAGAACATGAGCCTGATCCTTATGACCTCACTTCCTGTTTTCCCCTTTAAAACCCTGCCCTTTTTCCTAATTCCTCAGTCTTGTTCTGGACTCAATTGTATGCACATCAGTGCTGTTATTTGCTAAGAAAACGATTTTGCAGCCAGGATACCATATTATGCGGGTGGCTGCCCCAACCCTTTATCTGTGTATGTCTCGTTTTTGTGACAACCTGTAAACTTGCCTTTTTGATATTACTAAAAAGATGTGTGTTGAAATTACTGTCTGAATTAGGTGGTCTATAATACATTCCTAAAATAAGACCTCTTTTCCTAATATTTTCCAGGCAAAGCCACATGTCCTCACTAAGATGGGGCTCATCATCCAACTGAAGAGGACTTACATTTAAATCCTGTTTAGCATAAACAGCAACCCTACCTCCTTTTCTGTTCTGTCTATCATTCCTAAAAAATGTGTATCCCTCTATGTTACACTCATCCCCATCTTTGTTATTTAGCCAGGTTTCCGCTATTGCTATAATATCATATTTATGCACTGCTACATACAACTCCAACTCACTTACCTTATTTTTGATACTTCTAGTATTAAGGCAAGCTACTTTTAATATGTTACTCTTTCTACATTTAAATGTTTGCTTAGAACTTACATTACTATGCATTTTTACTTCTACAACATTGTTTGTTCTTCCATGTATAGATCTAAACCTGGCCTGTCCTAAACTCCCTGCCCCCACCCATTCCCTAGTTTAAACAATTCTCGACTAGCCTACACATATGCCTCCCCAATACATTGGTGCCCCTCCAGTTCAGATGTAACCCGTCTCAGCGGAACAGGTCCCATCTGTTCCAAAAGGAGTCCAATGCCCCATAAACCTGTACCCTTCTACCCTGCACCAAGATTTGAGCCATGCACGAAGCCTTCTAATCTCCTCAATCTTACCTGGACTGGCGGTCAGTTCTGCTCAGTTCAGGACTACCTTCTCAGTTCTGCTCCTCAGCTTGGCACCTAAATCTGAATTTGGATTGCAGAACTGACAGACTACCCTTATGTATGTCATTTGTTCCAACATGGACAATGACAACTGGATCCAAACCCCGCTCTGGCCAAGAGTCTACCCACCCTTCCAGGGAGGTCTCCCACCTGTGCTCCCAGAAGGCAACACACCGTGTGAGACTCTCTTGCTCTGGAGCACACCTGCGCTTCAATCCCCTTAATGATCGAGTCCCCAACTATCATTACCTCTCTCTTTCTGGGAACTGGTTTTGACATGGCCCGTTGGGTCTCCTCATCCCTGCCTACCATGAGCGCTTTGAGTAGTGAGAAAAGCGCTATATAAATGTAAAGTATTATTATTATTATTACCTCAGAATTATCAGAGACACCGTCCAGCTCCGCAAAGACATGATAACGGTTTGACACTTCTAATTCTGGGGTTGATGCCCCCAGACAGTGTGCACCCTTTACCTTACGCCTTGTGACCGTGACCCACCTATTTCTACCTGTCTGGTCTAGAATCTCCTCCTGCGCCACCTTGGGGGTGCACACTATCTCTCTAAAGGACACCTGAGCCAAGTCCGCCAATTCTCTATTACAACGCAGGTCAGCCAACTGCTCCTCCAGTTCAGCGACCCTGAGCTCGAGGTGCTGGATCAGCTGACATCTCTTGCATATGTAGCCCTCATAGACAACTGGCTCTTCCAAACCATCATCTAAAAAATCCAACATGACTTGCATTGCACTGGCGACATTATTAAAATTTGATTTGGGATTAGTAAACTGCCTTAACTATTTTTTTTTTCTTAAAATTAAATTTCTCCTTCTTTCGGCTGCTCCTTAACTTAAATGGTAACACTAAGATCTGCTACAGATATTTTACACCTTTTCCCCTTAAGCTCCTGTACTGTTCTCCCTCTCAGCTGCCTGCTATTTGTCTTTCTATGAGGTTAACTTTACTTTTCTCTGTCTTTTCTCCTAACTTTGCGCTCCTCTTACTTATAAGGTCTCCACTCGCAGGGTTTGTATTCCCCCGTATTAATGAACCCTTACGCTGTCGCCCACTTAACTGCTCTACCTCTGGACCACTAAAGACTGTTTAATCTAAAATAAATAAAACTTGAATACCTTATTTGCTCCTACAGCCCCTTGTGCCTGATCGGCGTCTTAACCCTGGCAGCTTACCTGCGCACCGGTGAGCCTTCCCCCTTTTACTGCTTTGAAGTCAGCCGTGGCCTTTTTTTCTTTTCCTTTAAACTAAGGAATCGCTGCTACGACGATGGCGCAGTTATTTGCTTACAAATGCCGATATCAGTTACTGCTGCTTTTTACCCTAACTCCTTGATGCTAATTCAAATACAGATAACAAGAACAAGTACTGTACAGGTACAAGTAACTTTTCCAAGCGCACTTCCAAACACCCAGCTAGTTTTGCTCTTGTGTGGGCAAAAAAAAACCCTTCTAAAGGGAAAAAAGCTTTAAAAATTCCCACACGGTTCCTTAGCGGCAACCAAAACCCAAGTTTTTAAGAGCAAAATATATTTTTTTTATTTAAATCTCACACCACAGAACTGAACTCTCAACAGCCTCTAGCGTTTGCAAAGTACACGTCAGCACGTTTAGGCCAACACCTTAGTGGGACTTAGTATGCACATGCCAGTTACCGCAAACTGTTATCACAAAGCTATACAGAAACCAACTAACTCAGAGCATCTAGAAAAAAATTCTCTAATTATCAGTAAGTATAAATATTAAAAGGATACTGTACAGTATATGCAAACTGAAACCACCACTCTACAGCAGCATCAAGTGAGGACACCCCAGATGCATACAATGGGAGGTATATTGGTCCTTTGAAATGAAACCAAGGGCATACTCAGCACACAATGCAAACATCACAGGTCTCAGATGGACTGGGAATTTCCCATAAGGAGTTGAAGAACACTGAACGTCCTAGGGAAGTGAGGTCTAAGTAAATCACTCTGTTGATACTGAAAAGCTGATCAAAATGAGAGATGATAAAAAAAGAAACAGAAAAAGTTATTATTCAAATATTTATGTCATTTTCTAACTTGCTTAGTCCTGAAAAGTGTCACGGGGGCTGCTGGAGCCAATCTCAGCTAGCATTGGACACAAGGCAGGAACAAACCCTGGATAGTGCCAGTCCATCACAGGGCGAACACTCACACACACACCCCAGGTTTGCTATTTCACCTACCCTGCATGTCTTTAGACTGTGAGAGAAAGTTAAAATACCTGGGGCCTCATGTATAACGCTGCACGTAGAATTCACACTAAAACATGATATACGGACAAAACTGGAAATGTGCGTACACACAAAAAATCCTGATGCATAAATCCCAATGAACGTGAAGCTTAACACACATGCACACACCTACCCACTCCGACTCCTCCCAGAATTTTGCATATTTGAATATGCAAATCAATATAAATAGCCCCTTCCATTCAGCATTTTGTTAAAAGACAATGGTAAAAGCACATGTAAAAAGGAAGAATTTCAGTGAATGCAAAGTGGAGGCAAGGAGAAACGTATTGCTTGTTGGCTTAAGCAGTGATATAAACAATAAAAGGAAGTTGGAGTGATACAGTGTGGTGAAGACACTTAAAAGTTCAAGTTCAGAAAGTCACACAGTGCTTGAAATGAAAAAGAGGTCAGATATCAAAGCTAACATGAGAAGCGAGTCACAGCCCACCGTCCATTTATTTTGTTTCAGACAACATTACAAAAGCTGATCCTTGTGCTGGGCGGTATACCGGTTCATACCAAAAAACATTTTTTATTTTTGTTACGATATGGATTTTTCTTATACCGCAACACCGGTTTAAATAGCCTAAACAACATTCGGAACGTGGCGCAATGGGAAACTGTTTAAGGGGGGGGTCCTTTTTCACTGCTGTACCACTAAACACGCATTCAATGAAGTACATTCGTTAGTGGAGGTATTGAATGGTGAAAATGGACAGAGAACATTCCAAAACTGAAGCTGTAGCAGACAGTAAAGTTGAACATGAAGACACAGAAGAACTTTTGCTGAAAAAAGGAGCCGTGTCTGTTGTCTGGAGATACTTTGGTTTTAAAAGGTCGCATATGGACCATTATGTTCAAATGTGTGAATGCTGTTTCTGTACTACTGGATAATACTATAAGCCAAGTTGTACTTGTTTTATTTTTTTTCAATACTGTGTAATGTACCTGGGTACTGTGCAATAGTGTGACGACATGTTGACTTTATTCTCGACATTTCCACTTTATTCTCGCCATTTATGTCTAGATTAAAGTAAACATGTTGACTTTATTCTCGTAATTTGTCATTAAAGTAGAACATCGTAAACTAAACTTCATCTTAAAATTAATATTTAATTTACTAGATTTTCTCAAACCCTGTCATAAGTTATGTAGCACATTAAATGCTTTGTGTTAAGTGTTCCCCGAGCCATATTAATTGCTATGTTTTTCTTAAACTGACTTCCTCTTGCTGTAAGAGGAGGTGCAGGCAGCAATCTCCACACAGAATACATTAATTACATGATATTCCTGCTCTCTGAACACAAGATCCATCCATCCATTGTCCAACCCGCTGAATCCGAACACAGGGTCACGGGGGTCTGCTGGAGCCAATCCCAGCCAACACAGGGCACAAGGCAGGAAACAATCCTGGGCAGGGTGCCAACCCACCGCAGGACACACACAAACACACCCACACACCAAGCACACACTAGGGCCAATTTAGAATCGCCAATCCACCTAACCTGCATGTCTTTGGACTGTGGGAGGAAACCGGAGCGCCCGGAGGAAACCCACACAGACACGGGGAGAACATGCAAACTCCACGCAGGGAGGACCCGGGAAGCGAACCCAGGTCCCCAGATCTCCCAACTGCGAGGCAGCAGCGCTTGAACACAAGATAAATACTTGATATCATTTTCATGATGAAATACCTTAAAGCATGTATTAATCATGTGGGGCCACGGTGGTGTGGAGGTTGCACTACTGTCTCGCAGCAATGGGGTCCCAGGTGTTCCCTGCTTTGAATTTGCATGTTTTTCTGGTGGGTTTACTCGGCGTGCTTCAGTTTCCTTTCAAAGTCATGCAGGATGTGGGGTTTTGTCACGTTATATTGACCCTAGTGTATGTATTGCTCGTATTCACCCTGCGATGTGCTGGCACCCCGTTCAGGATTTGCTCCTGCCTTGCACACAATGCTTGCTGGGATGTGCACAACCCTGAAAGGATGGCATAATTAAACATGTATAACGAAGATTTTTTTAAAGTTCTGAACACTCCGTGGTTTATTTTGTAACTAGTTTTAATTTCACAAATACATTTATCGTGTGGTGATTGGTTAGGTGGAGAAAGAAAAAGGAAGGATAGGAACTGAGGGTTTGGTACATCAGACAAAGACAGAACGCATGCAAGAAAGCCCGCTCAGAACATCCATTGAATTCTGTGTTCGTGTCTCTGACCACCAGATCACGAACCCAACATTTACACAATATTTAAGTTAAACCTGCGCGATACCCATTCATACATCCAGTTTTTTAGAGCCTCGTCACACCTGCCATAAAGTTCTCTACACTGAACATACACCTGGGGACTCCTTACCGTGAGGGAGCAGCACTACTGCCACACTACCATGCATGTTTAATACCTGCTTTAATGTATTTCATCATGAAAATATCAAGTATTTATCTTAGCATTCTAAATTTTCAGAGAGCAGGAATATCATGAAGTGAATGTATTCTGTACAGTGATCGCTGCCTGCACCTCCTCTTAGTGCGGAGGAAGTCAGTTTAAGAAGCACGTAGCGATTAACAACTGGGTTGGGGAACACTTAACACAAAGCATTTCATGTGCTATATTAACTTATGATGGGTTTTAAGAAAATCTAGTTAATTAAACATTGATTTTAGGTTGAAGTTTAGTTTACAACATTCTACTTTAATGACAATAAACTATGAGAATAAAGTGGATATGTCGAGAATAAAGTCAACATGTTGACTTTCTTCTTGACATATAGTTTTTTTTTTCTTCACTGCGTCCGTATTTTTTTTTCTTCACCCTGGCCCTAATACGCTTCCACAGGGCCATACCACAAATAGCATTATAAATACAAGTTGCAGTTTTATTATTTATGTATATATCTTAGCTTGAAGCAAGGTCCATATTAATGCAATTTGCCTTAATGATGGTTCAGTTGGTAAAGATGTCATCACCAAGTTGCACTTGTTTTATTTTATTTTATTTGGTGAATACTGTGTAATGCACCTGGGCTTGAAGTCTTGAAGTAATAGCATATTATTTATGTTATTGTTATTATTTAGTAGTTTAAATATTATGCAGTTAAATGATGGTAAAGTTGTTTAAAAAGTCACTTTAACGTGTCAGTGGACAGAGATTGTTAACATTAACAGAAAGTGTAGTTGGTTTACAAAAAATATTGAGTATTTATTCCTTTTCTAAGACATGTTCAGTGCAATACAACTTTTGACAAGCACATCTGGATATTTTACTAAGTCTTAATGCTTCTTTGGATGGTTAAAAATATGTTGTCAAAATTTTAGTTTAAGTTGTTTGCAAAATTTGTTCAATAAAAAGGTTCTATATTTTAACTGCAACTGTCATGCAATGTGATTCCTTCTCTTCATTAGTGCCACCCCCTTGAAAACTATCACTTTATGGGGCCATGCAAACCTGTATTAATACTTGTGTGCACATTAAAATATTTTTTTGTACAATGTACAATTCTCATGACAGTGGAATAGGTTATTCTTAGCGAGTCTACTGCAGTAATTGCAGTGAAAAATGTGGTTAACATCCACTCATGCATGGGAAAAAAATACCACTGAATACCGTGAAACCCGTATAATTTTGAAAAATACCGTGATATAAAATTTTGGTCATACCGCCCAGCACTGATACCCATGCTGATGACATGACTCCAGGCGATAATGGTGCTGCTGTACCCAGCACATCTTCAGGTGCTGGCTACACATACACACACACACACACACGCACCTCTGCCTCGGAAACCGCTGAATGACCATCTGGCTGTGTGCTGAATGACGCTGCTCTGGAGTCACATAATGCAATAGTGGATGCTGTAAGAGATGTGTCCAATGAACTAAGGAATATAAGGGCTGTACTATGTGATATTGGGCTGAATGCACCCCTAGAAGACATGGACGCTCCTCAAAAAAACCCTCTTAAAAAACGCTGATAGAATACCTTCACATTGCTCCTTTACTTGCTGGGCTTACTTGCAGCTGCTCTATTGCGTGATATGCTTCTCGCGCTACGCTTACTTAAAAGCCTGAATAGCACCTGTCCTTTTTGGCTGATTGTTTTGTTTCTCTCTCCTCCCCCAGACATCCTCTGCTCCTGTTGGGGGTCCCATTCCCATTGTGCTCCCCTATGATGTTTGTCTATTCTTTAATTAAGAACTAACTGCATACTGAGCTCGTTTTACTTCTGAAAGAGACATGCTTGTTTGAAGTGTTTGAATAAAGTTCCTGTCTCTACAATCTCCTGTGTTTCTGTGCAATTCTGTAACCCAAGCATGACACCCTGCAGCCTCATTGTTCCTGGGATTGAGCCACTGCACTATAGCCTGCCAGCATCAGCGCTTACCTCTGTGTGCTTGCGTGCAGCCAACTCAAGCACAGTTGGCTCAGTGATTTCATCCATGGCGTCAGTTGCAATTTGTACATATTGTTCCAGTAGTTTTTTTAAATAGTTTTTACAGTTCATTATCAGTGTGTAAAATGATCAGTGTTGCAGTAATTGTGATGCTCTTTGCATGAAAAAAAATGTGTTCCATTAAAATTTCACTTTTTCTTTGTGAATTGTGATGTTTACTTAAAAAGTGCAGCAAAAAAGTATTTAGCGTCCATGCATTAACCTCCAAATATGTGGCAGTTTAAGTGTTAAAGCCCCTAGATGCTGCCGAAACGCCCTGCACCTTCTAAAGCTTCTGGCAATGAAAACGCGCTTGCATGAATTATAGTACATATAGCGGTAACATTGGTATTTTACATTCTAGCACTGAGGGAGACATAGCAGTACAGTATACAGGTTTACCTTTACATTCTTTATTTTTAGGTAATGTATTAAGCTGTGTTTGAAATTAAAGTGTTTTGGGGACATATTTAGGGTTTAAACTATAAAAATAAGCATTTTTTTAACCACATCCAAAATTCGCGTTTTTTCACAATTCGTAGGTGCTCTAGGAACGTAACCCACGCAAATTTTGGGGGTGTACTGTACTTGCCTTTTGCCACACTATTTTAAAAAAGCACATGCGACTGTGCAGAGCTGCCATTTTTTCTAGGCTCTCCTGCTATAGATGATGTAATGGTAGCTCATTCTTTTGGTGATTCATCCTTGGCTGATGTAACTTGTCCAGTGTCATTGCAATAGCAATGCGCGTGCAGCTGATTACATTTGGAAAACCGTACGTTGCTGCGATTTGCACTTTAATATTTTCCAAAAACCCGAAAGTGAACAGAACTTGCAAAGAGCAGGTAGAGCACAATTCCGCAAAGTCTGTCTTTGTAAGCTGGCACCAGTTCAGCACACAGCTACAATAGGATAGCTCTTAGAAACCAAAATCGACATAGAAGCCAGTCATCATCTATAAATATGTGCTCTCTTCTATTTCTTCCATTTGCAATGTCTTCTAAGAACGCTAAAGCAGCTATAGTAGTTGGAATAGTTTGGCTATTCCATGCACCATTATATTGCTACAGCATGATTACAATCAAATGAATTAGATTTGTAAACAATATGCAATCAATTTCAGTGTATTTGATAAATCCTGAATCACTGATGTGAATCTTGAAAAAGGGAGACTACTTTGACGCTGGGTGCAGGCAGTTTGTAGAAACTTGCACATGCAAGCTATAAGGCAACTGTGAAAATGTTGGTGGCTTTACGCCAAATTTAGATTTATACATCTCAAAGTGAACGTGGAAACAGGCGTATGCGACATTTTTGTGCATACACACCGTTTATACATGAAGCCCCTGGAGAAAACCCACGCAGACATGGGGAGATCATGCATACTCCATGCAGGAAGATCCCAGAACGTGAACCCTGGTCTTGTTAATGTGAGACAGCAGTGCTAGCACTGTGTCGCCCAGAAAATATTCCATTTGAAATAATATCTAAAAGTATAGAAGATATATGAAACATGGTTGTATTACTGGAAATGTTTACCCTTGAAATGATAGTTGAATTTTTGAATCAATGAGTTTAAACATTTAAAAAGTTCAGAAATATGATCTTTTTTTCAGATGATGGATTATTATGCAATTTCATTATACAAGTAACTTTTCTCAAGTTCAGATGAATTCTTTGTTTCGTCAAACTGCACTAACTACAGACAAAATGTCTTCTAATGATGAAAATCAAAATGAATAAAAAAAGAGTCACTTTTAATTTCAAAAGAAAGCCAAATGACTGAATGTTGCAGTATTTGTACGGGTTCATAACATAGATGAATGAAATCCTTACAAGAAATGAAATACAATGGTCATAAAATTCTTATCATCCATTACAGTACATTTTGTTATAAAATAAAATCAGTACATTTACAGTAATTTAGACATCTGTCAAAAATTAAGATTAAAAACTCTAGAAGGTCAAAATAAAAATTCATTAGCTCTTCAACATGTAAATTAAACATAAAAACCAGAAAAATATCAGGTTTTCCCAAGTATTTTTCATTTTACAAAAACAAGACTATGGTGAAGCCATTTATTTAAAAAAATAAGTAACAAAATAAGCTTTGGCATTTCATATAAGTGAAATACCTGTTATCTTAATCTGCTATTTAAAAAAATCTGAAAAACCTAAAAACTATAGCAGTCCCTTGAAGTGTTTGCAAAGGAAATGGATGCAGCTATACGAGTGAGAAGTGTCTTGGTATCAGTAATTTTCTTTCTCTATTACAAAAGCAGTTAGTGTGGGAAAGTGAAATGGATGGATTAAAGGTAATAAATCAATTTACTTATTTTATACTTTTTGAGGGCTGAATATTTTTTGGCGGCAGACAGGAATGAGCAGAAGAGCAGTTGCCAAATGCTGGAGCAGTCTTAAACAGATGTGCCGGCTGCCAAATCCGTCTTCAAGCAGCTGATGGCCACTGGATCTAAAGGCGGACCTGGCAAGAAAGCGATGCAGATGCACAAAGCAAAATACTCCGTAGATGAGGTTTTGTGTATTATTGCTGAATTGGAATCCAATTTTGATGTTAGTGATCTGGAGATTGAAAATGAAAGTGATGTACCAGCATCACCTGATCAGTCCCCAGCTGATCATAGTGCTGACTGTCTTCGTGTAGTGGCTAACAGCTGCATGAAGACACTACTATATGTCATTATAAGTCCACACTTGCCTCAAAAGAGTTAATTATTGATCCTGCAATGTCAACAGTTATACATTTCATTAAGGTTCCCACTTTACTTTCTCTGTGCATCATAATTATCAGATATTAGATATTTATCATGGTAACAGAACACCACAGAATTATAGAATTTATTGATGAACACAAGGATTACAGTGAGAAAAGCGCTAAATGTAAAGAATTATTATTATTATTATTATTATTAGATGTAAATACTGTATATCAATGTTCAAAGCATAAATAAAAATGGGAACTGAGATAGGTGAGACAGACAAACTTAAAACAAAGTAGAGAGCACTGTTTATATAGAGGTTTTCTGAAGTTCCTTGACTTTACAATTTTTTTTTTTGCTTAGTGGAACTCATGTGTGGCATTACAGTCAACTCACATTTTCTTCCACTAATGCAGAGTCATGAGTGGGAAAAAGAGAGGGGTTAGTATTACGCTGGGGCTCAAGGCTATGTTATTTATAATTTAAGCAAAAGCTTGTAAAACTGTTATTCCTAAGCTTGTTACACAGTACCAAACATGAGAAAGCAATTTTTTATCTGGGTCTTTACTAGCTATTGTGTTGTAATTTATCTTGGCAAACATAAATCATTTTAAACATGAAGAGCCTTTAGGAAGATGTGCAGTGTTCCCCTGGATCAAATGAAGCACTTTGATCAACATGGAATTGTACTCATTTGTCTTTGACACGGGATCTTTAGCTTATGTCCTTGCTTTAGTTTTCATTAGGCTACTTTGGATGTTAAAGTCATTGCCACCTACTTTACAGCTTTGTAGGAAGAAACATGAACTACAGCATAAAGCATCTTTCTGGGACATGAGATGGTGAGATTCTTTTCTTCAAGAATCGGCCTTGTTCAACCTTGGGTTCAGTAACTGGCATATATAGTATAGAGCTTGGAAAAGTGGATCTTAGAGTTAGTGATCCCCTGAGTTCAAGGAGAGAGAAGCTTCTACCCCAAAACAAAGAAAGGAAGATGCACCTGTTTTTTAAAGGAGAGGTTTAGCTTCTGCAGAAGATCTGAGCCCTCTTTTAGGTTCAGGTCAATGACTGTTTGCCTGCCTGAGTGTGTCTATTAAAATAAGCAGAGGTCAGCAGCAGTTACAAGCTTAAAATGAATGCTTCCTGACACTTCCTGAACTGCAAAGACTTTTATAGAATCATTGGGCCAGTACTCATGACCCAGTTTTTTCGTTATAAGGATATTGTCGACCCACAAACAGAGATGTGGGGGAATCCTTCTAGGTGAAATAAGTGCAAATGTAAGAGCAGGAGTCCTCTAAAACCAGCACAAATGTAAAAATGGAGGGGTTGCTGGCTCCACTTGGTGAAAGGACTGCAATGAAAGAGTTCGGGGAAGGAGTCCTTCTTAGTGAACCAAGCACAAAAGAAAGTGCTGGATGTGTTGGGTTCCCCCTTGTGAAACATGCACAGATAAAAACAGGGATAAATAATGGGCATCGCTGTCAATCACTTAGGCAACACCCCGTGACCCACTCATGCACACAACAGCAACCCATGATGCACCAGTGACAGTAAAGTACATCTCGACTTATCAGTTGAGAAACCCTGGAATACAGTACAGTGAAATTCTACTTGCATGTTCAATTTTGATAGACATTATTGTTAAATGTACTGAATACTCTAGAATACAGAACAAGGCTAAACTGTCCATTAACTGTCCCAAAATTTTATATAATTTCTTAACCTTTAGCTATCTGCCTCTCGAAACTGTCTGATATATTGGCATAAAATTATTTTTTGGATTTTTGTGTTTTATGAACCTGCGGTGGGCTGGCGCCCTGCCCAGGGTTTCTTTCCTGCCTTGCACCATGTGTTGGCTGGGATTGGGTCCAGCAGACCCCTGTGACCCTGTAGTTAGGATATAGCGGGTTTGATAATGGATGTGGATGTTTTATGAACAGGATAACATGACCTTCTTTACTTATTGTGCTCAAGCTACTGGCTATTGCATTTCATAGGTCAATCACACCAATAAAAGCTTTTGAAAAATATTCTCATTATGTCTCCTTATATCCGTCCATCCATCTTCCAATCCCACTTATCTAGAGAAGGGTAAAAGACAAGCTGGAGCCTATCACAGCAAGCATCAGGGACAAATCAGGAACAATCACTAGATGGAGGTAACGGTCCGTTACAGGATGAATACATCCACACACACAAACACACACTAGCGCCAATATAGCATCAGGCAGATTATGCAATTTTATTTGTATAAAATGCAAAGGGTCACTTGTCTTTGAGCTATATAACTGGTTATCAGAAGGAATTCTGAACAAATGTTGGCCAGTGGTAGAGGTGAAGAAACAGTTTAGTTAAGCTCATGAACTTGTATAAACGCACACATGGAATATGGGATGAGTGGTGCTGGCTTTCTGCTACTAAACTCATCTGCAACTATGTGTCTTATTTTTGCATGGAAGGCTTTCTCTAACAATAAATGCCTAGCAATATGTACAGAATATAAACTACAAAACAATACAGTAATCCCTCGCTACTTCGCGGTTCACTTTTCGCGGATTCATGACTTCGCAGATTTTATATGTAAGCATATCTAAATACATAACGCGGATTATTCGCTGCTTCGCGGGTTTCTGTGGACAATGGGTCTTTTTACTTGCTTCCTCAGTTGGTTTGCCCAGTTGATTTCATACAAGAGATGCTATTGGCGGATGGCTGAGAAGCTACCCAATCAGAGCACGCAGTTAAGTTCCTGCGTGCTGCTGATTGGCTCAGCGACGGAGTGTTGCATTAACCAGGAAGTCTCATCTCACTCATTCATCATTAACGTGCTAATGCTTCAGGGGCCGTGTCCAAGCACCAACAGAAGATGCAAATGATTGCAGAAAAGGTTAAAGTTTTGGATATGTTGAAGAAAGGGAACAGCTACACCGCTGCAGGACATCGATTCTTTTTATTTAAAAAGGAGGAAAAGCATATAAGATCTATGGCCGCAGTGTCCTTTAACCAGGGTGCAAAACGAGTTGCAAGTGGACGTGATAAGGCAGTAGTCTGGATGGAATCTGCCTTAGGAATCTTTGCAACAAGGTCGACGACGTCATGACCGCCTACAAGCTGCTACGTGTACTTCGCTATACAGTAAGTGTAAACTTATCTACCGATTTCATATTGCTTAGCAGTTGTCCCTGTTTTTAATAGAGTAAATGGTGGGTTGTAAACAATACAGGGAGGGTTTAAAAACGTCCAAATACACGTTAAATAATTAAATAAATATAGTGTCCCTACTTCGCGGAAATTCAGTTATCACGGTCGGCCTTGGAACCTATCTCCCGCGATAAGTGAGGGATTACTGTATACACATTAACCAAAAACATCTTAAGCTGCTCAATACATTTGCAGTACTTGCAAAATGTAAAAGCTCTCTGCAATGCCTTTTTGGCATCACTTTTTTCAGTTCAGGATTATGGGGACAGAGCCTATCCCAGCATCAAGTTTTCTAGAAAGCATGGTGGACAATTAAGATGAAAGTCTAATGATTATACTATAAGAAGTTAGACAAATGAGAGAAGACAATTCAGACCATTAAGCTAATTTGTTTAGCCAGCAACTATACAGTTCCAGTAACTCATTCTGATAGTTTGACATTCTAAAGTTTCTGCTTTAACTACATGAATAAGTAGTTTACTCCACAGTCCCACAACTGTTTACCTAAAAAAGTGCTTTCTGACTCAAGCCTTATATGCACTTCCCCTTAACTTTTACCATTGCTTTTCAGCACGTGATTTTTTCCATTAAGGTCTTTGAGAACTCTAAACATCTTAAACAGGTCCTCACATAGCCTTCTCTGCTCATGACTGTTCTGCTCACGTATTTGCCCTTGGACTATCCCAGCAGGATATGCCATTCAGTCAAAGTATGCACTTGGTGTCTTTCCCCTGAACTTCTTCTAGATGATGTTATGTCTGTTTTTGGAATGTAATTACTTCACACTGGACTTCAGATGCACTGCCACTAGTGCATGACTGAGTCTCAGCATAATACACCTTGATTATAATTAGCAGGTTTTGTGATATAACCCAACATTTTACTTGACTTTTTCATTTTTTCTGCACTTTGGACAGCACTGTAAACTTTGACGCACTTTTTAGGAGCTGCATCCTCTGCTTTGGACTTGTCCATCTCTGATTTCAAATCACTGCTCCATTTGCCTGTATGTAGCAGTTTTTTTCATTAAAATTGAATTTCATGCATTTGCCCATGTTTTTTTTTTTTATTGCTATTGCTTTCTTTAGTATACTGTTTGAAGCAAGCACAAGACTGCTCATCTTTTTAAGAACAGTCATCCCACTGTAAAGTATTATGGTAGAAGCAATCATGCTACCAAGATGCTTCTCTGCTTCAAAGCTGGAAAAACACCAAAAAAAACTAAAAGAAAAATAGATGCAATGAAGCACAGAACATATATTACAAAAAAAAATCTGCTGAAGTCTGTAAAATACTTGGGATTTTAAAGATTAATCTCTTAGCAAGACAAACATACACTTTCAGCCAAAGCCACAGTGGAATGAATGCTTTAAGAAGCAAATGCTTTGGAATATTTCAGCCGAGACCCCACCTCAATCCAACTAAGAATCTGTCACGGAATACTACTGTTAACCCAAAGTCTACCTTGTCCACTTGAACAATTTTACAAGGAAATGGCTAAAACTGCAGTTTCCTGATGTGTAGAGCTGGTGTAGATGTACTTAAAGTGAAGGCAATTTCTGCATCCCTAATTTCTGAGTCTCCAACATTAAAACAAAACATTCAAATTAAAACATTAAAACCAAACATTAAACACCTATGGAATCAATTATATATATTTTTTTCATCTTACATCTAGATAAACAAGGTTCTGCAGAATGTATGTTTCACTTTGACAAATGGTAAAAATCCATATTAAAGTACAAGATGTTATGAAAAAAACTTCCAGTGGGTAAGTACTTTTTTTAATATATTTATTCTATGAGCCAGGTAGGCTTGTATAAATGAGCTGTTTATTATTTATTTTCAGCAAATCTTATTTGAAAAGCTAATCAAGAACAATATTTTGGAGAGACCAAAAGCAAATTTTACATATAATAAAATAGCAACACAAAAAACAGCAATGATAATAAAGGGCATAGGGATGTTAAGAGGCCAACAAAGAAAAATGCTGCATGGTACCGTGGTTAAGGCCACTGCTCCACAGTTAAAAAGATGAATTTGATCAACTGCCCAGACATTGCCAATGGGGAGTTTTTCTCCAAGTGCTCCAAATTTCATTTGACATCCTAAAAGCAACAGAAGGTCATGAGTTAAGTGATTGAACAACTAGTGTAACATGACTGTTTGTGAAAAGAGAAATCCTAAAGTTTGAAAAAGAAGTGTGCTCATGTCAATGTACAAAAATAAAGGGTGGTCCATTGGAGTGTGGGTCATATTGAGCTTTTGGAGCAGATAATGTAGGTGGTTGAAAGACTGCTAAAGAAAACAATTCAGCTTAATTTCAAACCTGGAAGTAGAACACACAAAATATTTGTGTTGAGCAAATGCAGGAAAAGCATCAGGTGAAGGGAGAGAAGCTACATTATGTAATTGTAGAACAGAAGAAGATGTTGTACAGTGAGATAGGCATTGAGAATGTTAGGAGTGGATGAATTAATTAATGTCTATAGTATAGGGAAAATTGGTCACAACAGCAAAGTCAAATTATTAAGTAACAGCGTGTTTTGTCAACGCTTATAGATGATTACCGCCCTCTACCCCTCAAAGTTGACTAATGTTGACAATCGCCTCAACCCCACCCTGAAAGTTAAATAATAATAATAATAATAATTCATTACATTTATATAGCGCTTTTCTCAGTACTCAAAGCGCTATCCACACAGGGAGGAACCGGGATGTGAACCCACAATATTCCACAGTCTCCTTACTGCAAAGCAGCAACACTACCACTAATCTTCATAGAATATCCATTTTTAAAGCTAAAACAAAAACTAAATCTAAAGTCATTCTCACCAAATAAAAACTAATTGATGTAAGTTACCAAAAGTAAAAATGAAAATAGAAATAGTCAAATGTTTATAAAACTAAACTGAAATTAAATTGAAAATGTAATTAAAGTTAAAAAGGTGTACAAAAATGTAGTTAAAAATGGAACTATAGTAACCTTGACAGGGAGGCAAAAAGGTGACGCCTTAGGAGAGTGTGGTCAATTACATGAGAAGAATGTCCAGAACTGCAGAGAGCACAGGAAAACATGATGGGTTAACCCAAAAATGCTTGTTGAACTGATTCTGAATTCATCATTATCATAATAATTTGTTTACGTTAATAAAGTCATGAAAAACATTCACTTTAAATATTGCTTTTTTATAACAGATATAAAATAATGACATATATATGTGCAGATATGATTTGTGGTCCATAGTAATTATAATAATAATAATAATAATAATAATAATAATACTTTAAACATTACCACTAGAACAAGCTCTTTGTAGTCTACATCAAGCTCCTGTGTCGACAGCAAAACAAGGAGCAGACTGTGGTTCACAAGCCACCAGATAGGGACAAACATCTGGAGAGGGATCCAGTCAGAAAAGAAAGAACATAAAAAGAATGCTCTATGGACTTGACATGAGGCCACTTAAAACAAAAACATGCCAGAATAGCAGTGGTGCCAGTTCTCAGTCAGTAAAGTTGTGGACGCGATAACTGGAAGGTGCCTGGTCTGAACAAACTCCAGAACCTCTGGCTTAAGACATTTACGGCTATCCAAAGTCAACTAACAAGAGCACTGAACGAAGTGATTCCATGAGCCTTGTCTGATGCCTGACTTGATGACCAAGGGTATTACGGCCTTACTATTTAAGGGTAAGAGCAGCAACGAACCAAAGAACTACCGCACAATCACATGCCTACCGACAAAGTGCTCACTGCATTCACTGCATAAAGGCTCAACGATTACCTGCTCAGCAACAGCATGCTCCCATAGGAGCAGAAAGGTTGCCATTGAGCAAGCTGAGGATGCAAGGACCAGCTACTCATCAACAAGAATGTGATTAGACATGTGAGGAACAGTAAGAAGCATCTAAGCAGGGCCTAGATAGACTACAAGAAGGCCATCGATGGTCTGCAATGCAGCTGGATCCTGCAGAGCTTGAAGCTCTACCGAGTCAGTCCAGTCATCACCTGGTTCTTGAAGAGTGCAAAAAGAACATGGCGAACCAGGGTGAATCTGGTTCCATCCAGACAGACGAGATACACATCAAGTGAGGAATTTTCCAAGGTGACTCCCTGCCTCTTCTGCTTTTTTACACTGCCACGATACCTTTCAGTGGCACCTTCAACAGAAAACAAGTGGGGTATGAAATTGAGACAGGCCAGCGAATCAGCACCTTGCTCTGTATGGATGACCTGAAGCTCTATCAATGAAATGATGATGAAATAAACACGGGAATTGGCCATGGTCAAGTGATTCAGTGACAACATATGGATGGAGTTCGGCATTGACAAATGTACCAAAGTAGCAAGCTTGTAGCAGCTCCTGACATTGGGAAGAACAACAAAGAGAACATCAAGATCCCAGAAGCAAGTGAGGCATACAAGTACCTTATAGTTGACGACAATGACGACGTCAAACACAAGCTGATGAAATCCAAGATCACTAAGGAATACTATTGTTGAGTGCAACTTGTCCTCAAGACAGAGCTCAATTTACAGAATAAAATCTCAGTCAGGCTTTACCAGTTGTCCTATACAGCTTTGGCATCATACTGTGTTGAGGTCGTCTTTGGAGTTAAAGAACATGGATCGAAAGAGCAGAAAATGCCTCCCAATGCACAGCTTTCTGTATCCAAAAGCAGGCATAGAGTATCTCTACATCTCACAATGCCAAGGACGCTGAGGACTTTTAGAGTTCGAGATAGCGAAGGAGGTCTGTGTGAAAATCCTGAGCGGACCAGTGGGTAGCTGCTGCAACTGCTGCTCAAACACCACCAAGCATTGCTCAAGCATGAGTCCATTGTGAAGAGAGGCCATTAGATAAAGAAAAAGGTATAGGCTGCTCAAGGCCACTAGCACTAGCTGCGATAAAACCAAGCAACTACTCAAGTCCAAGATCATGGAGGTCAGGATGCAGTACAACAAAGAGAAGCTATTGCAAGGCCAGTTCATGGCTTTGAACTGCAGGTCTCAAGTGGGAAACCAAAAGCATCATCACAGCCATCTGTGTGGTGAACCTGAAGAGACCATCTGCCAAATAGTGTCTGGATTCCGTGTACTGGCCTCAAAGTCACAACAAAGTCAGTATGTACCTGCACTGGGCATTATGTCAACAGCTGGGTGTTGCAATGACAGACAAGAGGCACAAGCATATACCAGATGTGGTCATTGACACCACAGACTATGTCATCTTATGGAACAAGACTATTCCCACAAACTGTACCATCACTGCCAATAAGCCAAACTTTGTGTTCCATGACAAGAAGAGCAAGTTGTGCGTCTTCATCAATGTGGCAATCCCATATGACAACAATATCATAAGCAAGGAGGCAGAGAACATCACCAAATATAAAGACCTAGAAATTGAAATCAGACACAGCAGAACACGAGGACAAGAGTGGCTCCAGTAGTCATAAGCGCACTGGGAATCATCAGGACTGGGATCCAAGAGCAACTGGACACACGTCCATGTAGAATCAGCTTGAAAGAGATCCAGAAGATCGCACTACTCAGCATGGCCTGTGTTCTTTGATGAGTTCTTAGCTGAACAACAAGATGAATTCAAAACCTGAGAGGTCTGATTGACCTCTGGACAAATGCACCAAAGAACAGTAGAGAGTTGAGAGGAGATGTAAAATAATAGTAATAGTTAAAGTAAGTATGATAATACTATAAACATTTAACTTAATGCTTTCAGCTGAGACAAGTGTCAAAGCTGCTGTGTGAAACATGCAACTGATATTTGCAAAAATGTTCTCAGTGCTTTCTCCTAAGCATGGAAGAGAAAGGAAGACTGGGTGAGTGCTCACATTGAACTGGGCCTGCTGAATCACCAGCTAATAAAAGAGACAGCTTCTAAGGATGATCTCAACAGAAGATGACTGAAAGAGTGATGGAGCAGTAGAAGGCCATAAATCAGATATTATGACCTAAAGAGAAAACAATGCACTTGTCAAGGTCTTTGTCCCCCAGCAGGTATTCACTGATACCTTGTCAGATGAGCATCATGTCAGTGTCTGATATCTCAAACTAATACTCTGTATTTTTATAGAAGCCATTCTCTAAAAGAAGATGACATACAATTGATCAATGAAATATAGAAAAACATTTTGATCAACCTGAATGAAAAATACTCCAATCCTTTCACACAGCACCTTATATATATGGTATCCCTGCTTGATCCCCTATTTAAAACAACCTGCATCAAGAATGAAAAGTTGGAAAACAACAAAGCAGCAGAAGAGATCAAACATCAGTTGGCTGAACAGCATGACAGACATACAGTATCAACTGCATCATCCTCTCTCCCAGAAACTACAGCAGTTATGGAACCAATGGTAAAAAGAAGGAAGAATTTGGCTAGCTTTTAAAAAAAGCAGAGCAGTACAGAGTTGAGCATAGCATCTTCCTAAAAAGAACAGACTATTCAAGTGGGGCCAATAAGCTACACGAAACGCCTGGACTTAGACACTGACATAGACCCCTTAAAGTGGTGGTGACATCATGAAACACATTTTCTATGTGCAGTCATGCTGGCTAGGAATTTCTTGTACACTTCTGCCACCAGTGCCATTTCACAGAGGGCCATCAACACTAGTGGAAACATTATCTGCTGTCACAATCTGCACTGAAGACTGCAGACTGTTTAGTTTTTCTGGTATGTAATATTCACAAAGAGACTGACCTTTGAAAGACAACATTAAAGTCCAGTTAGGTTTGCTTCATGTTCATTGGAGCCCAAAAGGAACTTGGAATTTAATACTTAATTTTTATTCTATATCTTATTTAATTTTTTATTGTATAGCATATACAGTGTTCAAGTACAAATTTTAAAGTACAAGCACATATTAAAAGGCAAACGCAATAAATTATTTTGTTTATTTATTGTTCTGTTCTAATTTATTATTTTGCTCAATGTATACATTTTAGAATCTCTTTATGGAAAGTGAAAAAGACATCACCTAAGAATAAGCCACTGTTAACCTATGAAATTCAGCTTTCTTCAAAACCGGAATTTACTGAAAACTGTAAATTAGTTTAAGTATGAAAAGTATATACAAATACTCATACATCTTGACACAAAATGCACAGAAAACATTAGAATTTTTAAATATACAGTGATATAAATTTTTGGTAATAGCACAAACTCCTATATACAGTATTATAAGATTTTTTCAAATGAGAAAGCACAGGATTGCCAAATTTTCATGATGCATTACATATCAATGGTAAAGAGTTAGCCAACTGTTTGAAGGCTAGGACAGAATATGTACTGTTCTTTTTTACTAGGCCTTCTTAGGAAGGTTGTGGAGTGTGAACCTTTGCTAGCTAGAGCACACAATCTTTTTCCCTTTTTACAAAATTGGGGACCCCCACCACAGCCTGCCTGTCCCAAGGTGCTGTCGTCACCTTCCAGACAACACTAAATGGCTGTGTTAGCCAAATAATTCCACCAATATACAGTGCTTTAAGCACTTCCAGTAAGATTTCATCCATTCCTGCGTATTTTCCCCCATTATAATTTTAATCATTCTTAGCAATCTCAGCAACAGACAGCCCAAACAATGCTTTTGGCCAAGCCTCTTCTAAGTTGAACATATCCAACAAGTATAACAGTTCTAAAAGTCCTCTTGAAAACATCTTTAGATGAAATAAATGTTTCTTCACACTTTCTGAGTTGTCAAATGGTGTAACAGAATGTCTTTGACGGGGATCCAAAACAATAACTTTTCAGGGTATTTGCCAAACTGCATTCAATAGGCTTTTACTTCAGCCACCATTTTATCCTACAAGTACCCCTTAGTCAAAACTAGAATCCACTCTATTAACATTGTATAGAAGCCCTTTTTCTAAAAACTGACAGCTTCCCTACAACTGAGGTCTACCAATAGGTCCTAGGGTTGCAGCAATGACAAGCACAAATAACATATTTGCCATAGCTCCTTGTAGCTACTTCCACAACACAAGATAAGCTCTTCTGGAGGAGGGAGTTGAATTCATTCTGACCTGTGACATCAGTTTGGTAATCCCAGCATGGTCTCACAACTTCTCTGAGTGTTCCAAATCTGTCCAGCAGACGCTCCATCCACAAGAACCAGTTCACTACCAAGTGTTGATCAATTAAGAGCTCAGACAACACAACTATACAATCAATATGTGTCCTTTGGCCCAAGGTATTCGAGTGCCAGGTACACTTTTGAGCAACCTTGTTTTTGAACAGGATATTCACTGTGGACAATCCATGACTCACACCAATGCTCACTTAACAATGCACCTCACAGAGTCTGGCCTGGCTGATCGGTCCTTTTAGTCATGCTCCTTCCATTGTCTCCGTCATTTCCCATATGAGCACTGAAGTTCCCAGTAGGACTACAAAGTCACCAGGTGGTACTGTTTTTTGCACAACAAATCCTATACTGCTACTTTGTTTGGTAAATGCATGCAAACAACATTAAATGATCCATTCTCTGCAATTTGAAGTTGCATTAAGGGAACCTTCCCATCTAAAAATAAAATAAAATAAAATAAATTTAAACACTATAGCACACACCCTGGAGCTTGTGAGTATTACTATGCCCACCCAGAGCTTCTCACCTCAGAGCAACTTTGGAAAAAAACAAAGAAAACACAGTTTGCATTCACACAAACTACGTACTATATAGCTAACAGAATTGTATGCTGATAATAGGAAAATACATATGTAAATAAGAATTAGCATGTTTATAAGAACATGTGAATCCCTCAATTAATCACAGTTTCCATAAGGTGTACATACCGACTAAAAGTAGTTTGAAGAACCCATCTATACACACAGATATGAGAAACTTGATTTTGTTTGTTCTTTACCACACATAAGAAATAACATATGAGAAATTTAGTTGTTTCCATAAGTACTTTTGATGTCCATGGGTTTGGTAGGGAAAACAACAATTTTAAAGGAATTAAAGTCAATTACTCCACAGTATTAAGGATTACTGGCTCACTGAAAAAGTTGACAGTTAGTAAGAATCTCACCAAAGAAACTCACTCAATTAGATACAGTTCATGCACTGACTGAAAAATAAAGACTTTCTTTAGATTGACATATAAAGAAGTACAGGTTTCTGTTGCTGTAAAAAAGTGATAATATTGTTGAATACTTACCACTAACACTAAGGTATAAACTTCCTTCATTTCCTTGAGTAACTGCCTTTACAGAGCAGGTGTATTTGCCTTCATCTGAAATTCTGACATCTTCAATTACCAGACTCAAATCTCCTTTTCTTAAATCTGTATACAGATGGACTCTTTCCCTGTAGTCCTCTTGTTGCTCCTCTGTCACTACTTTTCTGTTCTTATAAAGAAGCACTGAAGTAGAAAGTCCATCTTTTTGCCATTTCAGCTCCAAATCTTCAGCACTCACCTTATGGTCAAGATAGCAAGGGAGTATAATACTTGTACCCAAGATGGCATTAACATTTTCAGTTATATTCAGACCCACTGTGAGAAAGAGATGAAAAACAGCAATGATAGACAAAATGAGAAATAATGCAAAAAATGTTAATCACTTAAGCTTTTTTGGTTCACAGTGAAGCAGAG